>NW_025941057.1:28278-78084 GCF_000764305.2 Hyalella azteca
CACGATTGAAAAGCGCACGAACTCACTCCCCACGATTGAAAAGAGCACGAACTCACTCCCCACGATTGAAAAGCGCACGAACTCACTCCTCACGATTGAAAAGCGCATGAACTCACTCCCCACGATTGAAAAAAGCACGAACTCACTCCCCACGATTGAAAAGCGCACGAACTCACTCCTCACGATTGAAAAGCGCATGAACTCACTCCCCACGATTGAAAAGCGCACGAAGTCACTCCCCACGATTGAAAAGCGCACGAAGTCACTCCCCACGATTGAGCAGCGCACGAACTCACTTCCAGAATTTTTCAAAGTTCTAGAAATTTGATTTGATTTGCATGAATATGATGCAAATATATATGTTATATAATATGAACTCAATAAAATAAAATTCTGAGCTCATTTTCCTGTCGTGATCTTGAAAAGTTGAGTAGCTCACAAATAGGTCAACGGTCGGTTTCTTCCTCATTTTCGCATTCCATTCACCCTCATTAGTTAATTATGTTTGAATTTTTCTAATAACGAGCTTAAAAAAACAAGGCTTCAAATAATCTTACTTATTAGCATGCGCAAAATTTGGATGAGTAATGTCGATGACGAAGATTGATCTCGCACATTTTACTTGTATCACCGCAGCAATCTTCTTTACATAACTCCACACTAATTGCTTGTAGTCAAAAGAAGACAATTTGTTTTTCTGTGACAACTTCTATTTGAAGTTTAATGCTTTACTGAAAGGCATCATTACTACGAGGCAAAATATTTTCACTGAGCCTTTTTTGGACAAAATCAATCATGTTACAAATACTATTCAACTGACCGCTGAATTATCGCTAATTCTGCATTTGGTGAATTGCATTAATTGTTCCTTTTAGAATGATATTTCACGTGAGGCTGCGTGATTATTATTTCATCAAGGCATTAGTGGAACTTATAGGATTTATTTTATAGACCATTATAGAGCTCTATCAAACTCAAGCTTACGATTATGTCAAAAACTATATCTAGATATGAAAATATTTGCACGTGAACTTGAAAGTAAAATGAATTCATGCTAGTGACTTGACAAATATAATATGTGAAGCATTTAAGTTGTGTGAAAAAGAGTCGCTACCCAACGCACTCTACGAGAAACGAGTTTTTCAAACTGCTTATCAATTTATAATATCGCCTCTTCAAACGGCATGATTAAAATACAAATATGAAAACAAGCAAAAAAACTTGTTAATGTTCTATACATGAAGATAATATCACACTAGCACCGCTGACGGCGACGGTCGAGTTAACGATATGAACTCGAACTTTTTATTCCATGCTAGTGAAGTAGCGAAGCGAATATTATGAATAATCATGAATTTAAAAATATGTTGTTGTCATCATAATCTTCTGATGTATAAATTTAAATTGTGATCAATTAATAATGTGCAAATTCAAGGAAAAGTGATTATATACACGTCGGTCTAAGTCAATCGTGCAGACCAGTAATGTTATTTCATGCAACTCTACAGTAGTCTTTGACATATAACTCAACATAAGCTTGATTGTAAGGGGTATGATATCTACAAACATTGTTTAATACTATAATTACTGCTACATGACTGCAGCATGACAACCATTGCACCATAACACTGTCGCAAGATTCGAATTAAAACATGTATCTGCACTTTTATATTTAATTGCGGTTAATACAACCTCGGATTAAGTGACTAATTGCAGGTGCACGCTTGGAAATGCAAGCATCTGTCAAAAATCATAATAAAACATATTGTTACGCTTCGGTATAAACAAATTAAGAACGTAAGGAAACTGCGTGGATATAATACTTTGCGAGATATTCTGTACGAGTTTATATGTGTAACCGGAAACTCCGCCGAAATATTTACAGGTCGTGTGCGGACTTGGAAGATGATATTCGTATTGGTTTGAAAACTAGGTTAGGAGGAAACTAGGAAAGGCTAAAGAGTCGTGCTCTGGTCCGGCTTTAAATTCCCTTGCGTCGATAGGAAGATGAAATGAACATGAAGTAGATTTTCTTATGATACTGGTTGTCTTCAATGGTGTACAGCAGTCATCTTACGGGGATGTACAGATTCTCCGTTCGAGGTAGATACCTATGATCACTCGTAGACAATAAATGTTCTAGGCTACTGTATTGCAAGTCCGGGTTCATAAGTCACAACAAAACGCAAGTAGTGAGGGATGCAAAAAAGTTAGACAGCGAGTGATGTGCGATCTAGCCACGCCGAAACGCCCAAAGTCAGTCTCAGTTATCAAGGATGCTAGCCCCGATACGCTGCTGAGAAAACGAGTGATGCAGGATCTAGCCACACCAAAACGCAGAAGAGATACACAGCGACTGCAACGTGGGATTTTGCAAAACCGAAACGTCCAAAGCCGATAACTCGCGATGCTGGAAGTTATTAACTCCCACGACACGAGAGGCGCGAAAAGCGAGGGATCTAGCCACACTTAGACGCTAAAGAAATATGCTCGAGTGTAGAGAGCAACAGCCCCCACAATACGACAGATATGCCCGATACGGGTATTAGCCGCACCAGAGCGCTGCCAGTACCTGGAACCAACAAAGAACTCTGCCTACGCCGTATTTAGACCATTTTTGGATCTCTTGCTTGCACCTTTTTTAACCAAACTTCCTGTCAGTCGATTAGGTTTGCGAGAAATGTCCACAGCTACGTAAGGGTTTTAGTAGCCTAGATTTAGATCTCTCAATTGGAGACTAAATGTTTACACCCAAACCCGGGCACACAAGAACAAAAACGAGGGGCTACTCAACTAAAATAACCTCACAACAATACCTCGTTTACACAGGAACGTATCCGTGCACCACCAAATTTGTGCACCAATCAGCCCTGAAAGGAACGCATAGCACATTTCCGGATGACCACCAATCAGCCGCGGATTAAGCCATCCGTTTCCGTCCGTTTCCGTTTCCGTTTTCGGGCCGTCGATCCCCGTCAGGGACTTGCCCCCCCCCCAGGGTCCCACACCAGGCACGCCCTCTGGTGCCTCGCCATATTGGCGACCGACAGCACCCTGTTGCACCCCGGGCACTGAGCAACCCTCCCCCTCCTGGCTCTCACCGGCTCCTCCCCCCCTCCCNAATTTTTCGAAAAAATGATAGAAAACGTGAAATTCATAGAAAACGGCCAAAAACGGGTACTTTAGAAAATCTATCTCCTCCTACAAATATCGTCCTACAACATCGAGACACGTATCATTCGATTCGTAAAGACCATACCTATCGATTCAAACATGGGTTTTTTCATTTTCCCCATAGTTTTTTTATGCGAGTTTTTCCAATTTTTTCACTTTTCTTTCACTTTTTCCCTTCTCCCCCATATAAAAAACGAACCTGACAGAAATTCAAAAAAGTGATGTTCAAATCGATAGGTATGGTCTTTACGAATCGAATGGTATATGTCTCATTGCTGTAGCTTTAAAACTCTAGGAGGAGATATGTTTTCCGTGAGAGCAGTAGGAGGTTTACAACACGCTCAAAAAACTGCCGCGTGGGACGTAAACGGACGTAAAAGAGTCGTAACGTAGCCTAGATACCGTAATTAAGCCTCAAACCAAGTCAGCAAAGCATAGAGCGACTGACAGCACACATCCCACCTCGCTGTCTTGATGTTCACTGAGTGTGTTGGCCGCTATACGCGATATTTGTAGTGCTACTCTCGAATTATCTCCCATTCAAATAGTGAAGGCTGCCCTCCACCGCCCCCATTCTGCGACGCGTCCTGTGCCTCAAAATGCAGATAGAGAGATGGTTCTGGTACCGTTCGACGCGTCAGAAAGTAAGCTTTAAGATGAGTATAAGCACCAGATGATGCCATAATTGGCCGCTTTACATCAGACGTTCCTTTTTAGTGTGTCCAGCCTTCTAATTAATCCCATAGACTTTACTGAAGGGGCCTCGAAACCGCCCCCCTTTAGGGAGCTGTCACTAAATCGTTTTTCGACGTTGAGAGATAATTCTGGTACCGTTCGATGCGTCAGAAAGTAAGCTTTAAGATGAGCACAAAAACCGGAAAACGCCAAAATTGGAAATTTTAGGGTAGCCGGTCCCCTTAATCCTTTGGTAACAGATTGAGAGGCAACTGTCGGAGACCACCACTGCCGTGCTTCGAATGGTGCCGTGCTTCATGATAGCTTCGCTCAAGAACGTAGCCTAAAATACTCTTGGACTGTAACATTATCAGCCGCACGCCACCAGACAGATCACATCCATTGAATTAGATCAATCAGCCCACAGGAAAGTAGCCTGACGTAGTATGGCCCAGCATCGTCTGCCAGTGCACGAAAAAATTCCACACCACCTGACGGAGCGCGCCGGAGCCTTGCAATGAATATGATGCCCTCCACCGACCCGCCCGTATCTGCCCCGTGTGTCAAATCAGTCTACGATCGAACGGCCACTCGTCGAAAGACGATAGATTTTGGAACAGAACTATGCTATCTGAAACCTAACCCCCAGATGCTGTGAGCTCAAAGTTACGTAATTTAACGAAGCTGCGGAAGTGACTCATCGAAGGACGATAGATTTTGGAATAGAACTATGCTATCTGAAACCTAACCCCGGATGTTGTGAGCTAAAAGTGACCGTCTGGTGTTGCACGGCAGGATTCATGCAGTTCCACTGGCGAGCTATATAGGCTGATTGGTCGCAATCTATTGTCCGCTAGTTACAGTTCGAGCTAAAGTTAGGGTATGAAGTGATGATTCGATTTAATGTTCAGTGGTGGACGATCATTACACTCACGGCTATTCGCTTCAGAATGTCAGAATATGGTGGCGTAAAGCTACTAATATTTAAAGCAAGATGATTTCATGGGCTGGTTACTGACGGATGGCTTAATTCGCGGCTGATTGGTGGTCATCCGGAAATATGCTAGGCGTTCCTTTCAGTGCTGATTGGTGGTCATCTGGACATATGCCAGCCGGTCCTTTCTGGGCTGATTGGTGCACAAATTTGGTAGTGCACGGCTGCGTTCCCACTGATTGATTAGTTATCGGTTGATGGTTAATTATCGGTTAAAGTCGATAAATTATAGAATATATCTCAAATATATAAAGAATATATTGAATAAAGATACCTAACTCGCAAGCGCATGAGTCGAGCACTCGCCTAGACGAATGAAATACGGACTAAGAGCATCGTCAAAGAACAAACACAGAAATAATATCACATGATAAAGTCACAGTAATGAAAGGTTTAACCTTTCGCCAGCATGATTGTAGGTTATGATCGATATTTTACCGTAGATTTACAACGTTATCTACATGCAAAAAAACTGTTACGGTTATTACAGTAAAAACAAAATCCTATGACTAAATAATTACGAATTATAGGCAATAAATGATAGATCAAGTCTTTGAGCAATGCGATCACAATTTATAGATAATATACCATAAACGTAAGTTTGCACGTGGCCGGAGCCATGAAGAAAGAAAGAAAGAATAAGAAATAATAGAAAAGATGCCATCAGAAATAAAAAGAAATAATGATTTGAAAGCTAAACTGTTATTATTCCCAGGTATTGTCTTGATGAAGAATATCAAGAATTTTCAGGATAAATTGTTTACAGATAAATACTGATATTTTTTCAGCACATAAAATGTATCTCACAACTTGGAAAGTCATTATCGTAATGATCAAATCGGTTGATTTCGGAGCGTGCCTGGCAGAATACTTGTAAATACGACGCGACTTGTAAATTAGATCGACCCAAATATCCCTTAATTGGAATTAGCGAACTTCAGCTGCTAATTGGGTAGTAATTTAAAGGTTTAATTGACACCATTTTTCTGCCTTGAAATAAATCAACGTAGAAAAAATTCTTCTTTTGGAGTGCCTGCAAAATAAAACTTACCAAAAGTTCCACTTTAATTATTGAAGGGTCATTGTTTGAAGTTATACGTCCTATGCATTAATAAAACAAATCAGTTCTATACATTTTGCACGGAGTCATATATAATGATCATGTAAGGTCTTGTATTCAATGGTTACATGAACATAGCGAAATGTTAATGAAATAAACCGAAAAATCGAAATAAAAAATAAAAATGAAAAGAATTTGAAGCCGAAAATCCGTAACCCTAAATTTGAAATAAATTAGAAATTAAATTAGAGGCTAAACATATCTACAATAAAAATTGAGCCCAAAATGCTCGAACCTGGAAATTTATTATTAACCGTGGGAAGAAATCCTGAAGGATGTTCACTTAAGCGTATTTTTTTGCACAAAGATTTCGAAAATCGCTGTAAATTTTAAATCTGTGGACAATTTAGTGTTCCATCAAATGAATAATTCATACCTGACCTGGAGGCTAAGAAAGGGGCGAGAAATGATTTGGATTTTCAAAGTTAGATTTCGCGAGCAGAATTTTTTACAGATACATAAAATTTTTACAGGAACAGGTACATTTTGCGAAGGTACATAAAAAAGATTAATTTTTGCCCAACGACAAGCTAATTTTACTGGTTAATGCAATTTTATTTGTTGAAATAGTTCGTATTAATTAAAATTCAAAGGAACGAACTGAAAGTAACAAGTCCACCAAGCGCCTCCATAGCAGAAAACGGTGAGTCTAGGCTGGACAGGCTCGTGCATTCTTTATGGGAGTCTCACTAGGCAGGATGTCGGCCTCGGGTGTCAATTGTGTTGCCTGAAATATATTCTCCAATAATGTATAAACTTCATTAATATTGATTAATAAAACGTCAACATCAATATGAACTTATCTATATTATTTATTACTGAACCGCGTGTCAATGTTTAAATAGATGTAGCCAATGTAACAGGGTTCCTTATTGTAAATATTTTTAGCAAACATTTTGTTAGCTTAGTTTTTAATAGTCTATTTTATTGCGCTCCTATGATTTACTTGTTTATCCGACCTTTAGAGAGTGAAGATAGCCGACAACGTATCAATAGTTTCGTGCTAGCTCAGTTCGTAGCCCGCGTTAAAACTGCCCACAATATTTCGATGCGTTGATTTATGCCTTCATATAAGTTGTTCTGATGGTTATTTGTTATGTTTGAATATTATTATAATTAATAATGAAGTTTATAGGGTTAATATATTTGTTTGTTCTTACAGATACAACTTCTTAATCCAATAAAAAGGAAATTTGTTGTTGAAACCGTGGTTATCTTAAAAAACGCAGACTTACGTCAAACCAAAACCCAACAAAACGAAAAGCGTTTTACACTTATACTAATTATATTAGTTTATTAATAAATTCTATCATTTGATATTATTTTGCGACACGCGTAAGTAAATTCAGAATCGTTACCATTCCCTGAATTTGTGACAAGTGCAATTCAAAATGACCACGACTTCATCAGACGCTGCTGGCGCCAACAGCTACTTAATTATTAGTAATTATAAATAAAAAACGAGTTATTAAAAATTTCTAATAATTATTATTAATAAAAAAGTAATAATTATTAAATTGAATTAATGAAAACGTCTAGAAGTTCAGCGTAATATATTTGTGAATACTGAATGATATTTTTTGGATACTTATTCGTGATTGGATGGAAATAATTATTCTTTGTTGGGTAGTTTGGAAGAAAATAACGTTGATGCGCTTGTTATTAATAACGTTGATACACTTATTGTTAATAACGTTGATGCATTTATCGTTAATAACGTTTATAGGCTTATCATTAATAACATTGATACGCTTATTATTAATAACGTTAATAAACTTATTATTAATAACGTTGAAACGCTTATTAATAACAACGTTAATAAACTTATTATCTATAATGTTGATTCGCTTATTATTAACAACGTTAATAAACTTATCATTAAAGCGTTGATGCGCTTAATATCAATAACGTTGATACTCTTATTATGCTACAAATGAAGTTAATGAAGATCTTAATAATAGTTCATTTTATTGTCCAGCAATACTATTTCTGGGCTTAGTTCATAGAGAAACTTTACAATACCCTATCCGAGTTTTAAGAAATTCCCTCTAAAGCTAATACATGTTAGGAAAATTTACTTTATTTATGAATGTATATACAGATGTAAAGTTGTGCCCTCAGCTCGAGCATCAGGGTGATACGGGAGAAGTTAACGTACGGATGTGAACATCATCTGTTGTCAGAATAGAGTAAGAAGAGCAAATGTTATTCGTGCGAAAAACATTTTTTTCGGTGTAATTCAGGGGAAGTACAGCGAAAATTATTAGGGAGCAAGTGATATCCTGCAATAAAATCCTCTATCGCTAGGTATTGTCCAGTGCTGTAAAAACTATGATGAAGAATATTGCGCACGAAAACATACTTCAAATTGAACTGTTATACAAAAGGTATCTCGGGCAGCTATATTAACAGGATAAAAAGAATTTATTTAAAAAAAAGTGAGGCTTAAAAAAAAGTGAGAGGCCTGAAAAAGTCTGCGGAGTGAGCTTTAAATATTTCATTATCTCTACAAATTTCGGGTGAAAATCAAGAAAAAATTTCAATTAGTGTCCTACATTTAGTGTACTACATTTAGTGTATTACATTTAGTGTACTACATTTAGTGTCTCAGTATTATATGAGCTGTTCTTTTTAATAATAATGTTTAGTTGGATTTTCACCTCATGGGAAGAGATATCATTTTCCATGAATGTTTTGCAGAAGTTATGTACAATAAAGTTTTTGTTCTGTCGACCTTAGTATCCTTAGTATATGTATCGGACGTTTATGTCCCAGGCCACGATGGAACGCCGCTTATTAGAAACGGACCTCGACAGTCCGTTTGTAAAGCATGTCATAAAACGTGGAAATTATTGTAAAATAGCATTCGTGACATCAGTTATAATAAATAATAATTGTTATTAAAAACAGGATTATCCATGATTGATTTGTAATGGTACTATTCCCTATTATTTTAGAAACAACAAGAAGCAAATGGCGTTGCAAAATTAATTTATTAGTTAAATAACTATTGTTGAAACCATATAAAGTTTTTGATGAGATTCTTTTCAAAACATTAGGCTAAATACATAGTCATCTGAATGCAGTCTCCAGTTAAACCTGTAGATACATGAAAATAATCAATTATAACAAGATTTGATTTATTTCAACCCCTGTTGTTCGATTGCATGTATCTGATGAAGCATGGACAGCTGTGGAGCTTCAGTTGCTATGGAGCATTTACCCTTAGTATTGATTACCAGTGTTAGTGGAACCAGTGAGAGTATAAACTCTCACTGGTTCTCACTGGAGTAAAATGTACATCGTACACGTTACTCGCTGAATTATTTCAGCCACATATTGTGTTGTTATCCCACTTTTTCTATGTTAATTTCAGTTGTAATTCTATGTTAACCTGGCTCACGTTGCGTCTTCGTGATTTAGCACACCGTGCAATAAGAAAAATTTAGATGAGGGCCCGACTCTGAAACAAAATCATAAATTATTTATAAGGCTACATGGTCCTTGGGCCCAAGGAGCATGTAAATCAGCCGCTCAGCGCGAGCTTCGGCTCAGAGTTGGAAGGGCGGCCGCAGGGCAGCTCGCAAGCCCGGGACGGTTCGGTTCAGCCGACCCTTCTCGTACTCTCAGGCGACTGTAAAAACGGAAAGGAGATTTTGAGTAGAAATTGGTTTTGTTCTGGATGGCCTATCAGACCCAGAATAAATTTAAGTCGAGTTATCAATTATTGCGACAAGGCGGTCCCCGAATTTTGTTAGGTATGATGCATCTCCTGTCATAACAGATGGATTAAACGGTATTGCAAAGATATTGCGTTAAAACTGCCAGACTTTGCTTTTTAAAGCCTCCAGATATTGCATGGAAACCGTCAGAGTTTGCTTTTTAATGCCTCCAGATATTGCATTGAAACCGTCAGAGTTGACGTTATAGCCTGCATATATTGCGAAATCGCGAGAATTTGCTTTGTGACCTCCAGATATTGCATTGAAACGGTCAGAGTTGGCGTTATAGCCTGTATATATTGCGAAATCGCGAGAATTTGCGTCGGAGTCTCCAGATATTGCATTGAAACCGTCAGAGTTGGCGTTATAGCCTGCATATATTGCGAAATCGCGAGAATTTGCGTCGTAGCCTCCAGATATTAGGATGTCGCGTTATACAGACCAACAGCTGGGATCAGAAGCGTCGTCCAACACCGCAGCTTCAGTTGCAGTCTGGCGGTCATGCAGCGAGGAGCTCCGCGCACGTGTCTCCCAATTGTGACATCACTGACGTGCAGCGAGGAAAAAGTTTACCTTGAAAAATACTTGTATTCTAAATGTTCCATAAAACGTAAAAAATATGAAAACAAAATTTTTTGATCAGTTGATGGAACTGGTCGGCAGTAGTTTACTGGAACGGAGTGAGTTTTTCAAAAATGATAAGTTTTAAGATGGCAATGATGTGTGTAATGTATGGTGACAGAAACTTCCATTGTTTCAAAATGGAATGAACAAAGACTCTTGCGCTGATTTTTTGATTGAAAATTCTGACGTTTGTTTGGCAAATGAGACAGAACGATAGTGAACACATAACTGAAATTCTATTCAAGTTAGCTTTAAAAAACTGATATTTAATGACAAATATAAGTATTTCTTATTTCTTAAATAATGATTCAACTGATAAAAGCTTATTAAGAGTGAATAAAAAAAATATCATTGCACTCAAGTCTGAGTTCGCAAGAACGTGTTAACATTTTCTTGTTTGATTATAAATTCAAAGTTTAGTAACACGGATGACAATTTCTGAAAGATTGTAACAAGGGAAAAGTTGTCTTTGATTAAAATCGATTCCTATTTCTATATTCTGCATATGTTCAATGTATAACGTCTGTATAGAACCATTTATAATTATATTGTCGTACGAGCTACAGAAGCTCTACAAACTTTTCATTTGTAAGAACAAATCACAAACCATAAGCAAAAAATGTTTATGACAAAGCTGAAATTAAAAAAAAATTGTTATACATTTCGCCGTCTAATATATTAAATATAATTTTCCGCGTACTTATTGAATAGCGAGCAATGTATTTCTGGAGCTCAAGTTGTTTTATTGGTGATCCATAATTGTACATAAGCCCTAGTAAATTTAAGATATTGAGAGCCCGTTCAAATTTACTCGTATACAGCCGCTACAAATGCGTATACAGCCGCTACAGTTCACATAAAAAGTCTTAAAGCATGCAAAATTTACCCTTTTTGAATCCGTTCAAAATTCCAATATTCAGAACTTTGCTAAATTAAAAGCAAATAAGTAAAGTATTTTGAAAGTGTTGGCACCAGTAAATTCAATGTTTTAGAGCCAGTTAATTGAAAGTGTTATGTCCTGTTAAATTTCATTGTTTTAGAGCACGTTACATTTTGAAAGTAAATTAAATTTGCTGATTCAGTCGAAAATATTTGTTGCTCCCTCTAATTACAGGAATAATCTACAGACTAAGGACAGGAATAATCTACAGACTAAGGACAAAAATAATTTACAGAAATCATTAATTTAGTGAATATGAACTCGTAGGCAATTGAGCTAAATTTTAAAGGGAGAGTAAATTTTTATAATATTATGCAGTCGATGTTATCTAAAACTGAATTTTTTCACGAAAATTTTTTATTTCGTCATGATTCGACATATAAATGAATTGCAAAAAATCTAAAGCATACTCAGAAGTTGGATAAATCGTAGCTTTAAGAAATAGAGAAAAAATATTAACAACCACTTTCTTCTGGCGTTAAATATTCCGAGCATGAATAGAATTAGTTATTATTTCGAAAATTAATTCAGAGAGGGCATTGTCATATGGCAACAGTGAATTAAGAGTGAAAATGTGAGCTGAAAAGACCATGAAATTTGGTGAGAAAACGTGAATTAAATGACTTGACCGAGAAGACCGAACAGTGAATCAGAAAAACTTGAACAATCCTAGATATTCCGCGGCGCCTTAATTCGTCGGTATCGTTTCTTCGACCCTCAAAAGTAAGCTTTGACCTAAAAGAAATATTTTTCCTGCATGATTTCTTAATATAGTACGTATATCAATGTAACCCATAGGATCAAGTGTTATTCCAAAATGTATACATCTTTTATATTGCATAAAGATACTCGTAATTATAATAAAGTAAAGTTTCTTCTTTCAAGCTTGAATGAAAGCTTGTTTTCACTCCCGATAATAGAATTCATGATTTCGTAGAGAAAATTTCTGCAGTACACTGTCAATTTATAGGCCTATTGTAAATTTAAAGAAGCCCAGAGTATTAGCATTAATGAGAAAATGGTATTTTCTTCAGATTTCATTGATTTCAATCCCTGTAATGGTTGATCATAAACTGACGACATCTATTAATAAATTAGGCATTCCAATCTCCTGAGGGACTGTTAATTACCGTTAGTCCACTGAATTTTTTTCTCGGGATGAACAGACGTTCAAACTTCAATCAAATTATTGACTTCATGAGCATCGTATCATAAAGTAATTCAATGAAGTGTCCGCAGTGTAATGAAGTTCTAAAGTGGCCTGTCCGAGCTACAATGAAGTTCTAAAGTGGACTGTCGAGGCTGCCGTCAAGTCCTAAGTGAACGGTCGCAAGGGACATTGACGAACCTCAAAATAGTCTGGGAACAAAATTTAGTTTATTGTAAAGTATAGATTATTCGATAGGCTCTTCTCGCAAAATTTTACCAGTGGAAGTAGAAATATCTCATCAAGCGTGAGTCGAAACAATACCATCACCGAAACTATCTAAATAATAAAGGTGGTAGAAATAGATATAAATTATTGGTTATGTTCTCACAATATTGACGGATGTCACCCTTGCGTTTGTATATCACGATTGGTAAGATATTAAATTCAGATTAGTGTGAGGCTCGGCAGGGGTTGATGCAAATGAACGGCGTCCATTCACAGGTGATGACAGCAGGGCTTGGTGACCATGACAGGAATATACGTTCCCCAATGTTTGATGCCTTACTAGTGTTAGGAACGCAAGACGTACGCATGGTTCAACTAGTAGATATAGTTCAACCATGGACGTACGGAACTATGACTCGTACCCGAAATTAGTAGGGACCACTTACCATTTCCTCGCACTCGAACTGGATAGGTTCCCCTTACCTTTTCTTCATTCACGTGATGGATTAGGAATCACTTACCATCTTCCGATTCACTTGCTGAATTAGCACAAGTGACAATTTTACAAAAATAAGTTTATCTTTGGATTTATTGCAAAGTAAATTATAGCAAGTACATGTATAGATTTTAATGGATAAAATTTCAACTTCATATTAAAATGAATTCAGATTTCCAGCCTTAAATCATCTTTCGCTTGAGCGACGCCAAAAATTCAGTACATCGAGTTTATAATGTTAATAAGTATCAGATGCCTGCAAATAAGAACATCAATTCACTGAAAAATTACAGAAAATCAAGTGTAGTGCATCTATTTTATATATTTTTAAAACACATATGAAGCTCAGAAAAACAGCAGATGTTTAAAATTTTTATTTGGCTGCACAACAATTGAAATCAATAAACAAATATATCCGCAAATTAAATTATCTTCTATAGTTTATTATTTATATTTGGGCCCAATGACCGGCGGCATCGATACTACACATTTAATTAAACTTAAAGCATAAGGAAATAAATTCTGTGCAAGCAATTACGTTTTGGGAGTTCAATATAGCGCCCGGGCAGCCTAGGGTTAACATCGTTGAAGTTCAATCAGAATTACTCAGCGAAACACCGCAATTGCGGTGCAGTCGTGGCCCTCGCATACAGCTGGCACCTGCCACTGTCTGACATGAGAACCATTTAAGTTCCATGGTGGCTGACAATAGCTCCATGGCTGCTGACAATAGCTCCATGGCGGCTGACAATAGCTCCATGGCGGCTGACAATAGCTCCTTCACAAGCGCCCAACACAATTAAACATCTTGTGTCAAACACAGCAACTGCTCAATTTCCGGTGCACGTGCGATTGAAAGCACACAATGTTTGATAATAATAGGCATAATGGCGCATGTAACATTATCCAGTATTTATATACGTTTTGATTTTTAAATATGATAATGAGGGGATGTTAAAATTAGTAAGTTTAACCAGCGAGTGCGTGAACATTATTTGAGTGCACTAATCGAGATCATATTCTTCTAGAATAATTTTCAAAATATATGGCTTCTGAGATCTATCATCTGTATAGGTTAAAAATTCTGGAATGCGTAATTAATACGTGATTATTAATAATTTAATAATGCGTAATTTGGCCTGTAATCATTACAATTGATTACAGGCCAAATTTAAAAATAAACTGTTCGTGAACTGTGCACCTGGAACGAGCTTATGTTTCATTGTGTAGAAAATACCTGCTCATTCAGGAATTTTGGTTATTTAAATATCATGCCGTAGAAGCGTCTGCAATAATAAAGTTAATAATTGCCCACTATTTCTCTTTGGACGAAGCAGGAAAGTTTGTAGCCAATGCTAGAAAAGTTCATAGATCAAATAACTTTGGTTTATAATATCAGACATATCAAAGTTCGAATAAATTCAATGTCATATGATACAAACGGTAATTTGAGTACTCATGAGCAACTTTGACAAGAATTATCAATGATTTATTGGCAATAAAAATAAATTATACATATTCACGAATTACTCGTATCAGATTCTAATTAAATGTACTCATGTATGCACCAATGCCTAAACTAGAGAGTAATTATTAGTATTTCTGAAGTATTTTAAAATCTTGCCGAGCGGATGCAAAAAGAATTTGCAATTTACATAGTGTAAATATATTCTTAATTATGGTATATATACTCATAACCATTCCTTTTTGAATAAGCGAGGAAAGTTTTTTTCGTTGTGTGAAAGTTCAGTAAACAACCTTTCATTCGAGAACCGCAACATTTTATTGGTCACATTTGACCTTACATAAGAACACACAATAACAGAATGTACGTTTAGAATCAAAGAACGAGGGTTTCGCATCATAGAATATAGCTATTGTATCACGCTTCTTATGTTTGAATTATAGATCAAACTGTAGATAGATAACAGCCTATAATTTCTATCGATAATAATTGGGTCTTCAAAGGCAAGGACGAAGTAAAATATGAGGAATTCTTTTGGTTGATTGAGGTCAGGTTCAAAAATTCAAAGGTAGCAAACAAATATACGGAATTCTAAGACAGAATAAATTTCCTGGAGATGCTTTGCAAGCAAGAGTTTAGGAACAATGAGCGTTAAAATATATGGACGTTATATATAAAATATGGAACATGTTCGATAGGAAGTATCAGGAGTCCTATGCATTCTTAATAAAATATAACTCAGTACTCACTGCAGTGAGTGACTGAGAGCGCATTTTCTCGTCGACGAAAACATGAAGTCACGGACGGACAGACGGACGGATGGACGGACGGACGGACATGGCGAGGACAATAGTGCATTTTTTCATAAATGAGAAAATGCGCTAAAAAAGGTACATGAGTCCTCCTAGAAAGGAAAACAAATCCTTGAAGATTAAGATGATAAGAATCAATAAATATTGATTCTTATGAATCAATATTACATTGATTTAGATGGATTCAATAAAATATTCAGAACGTAAATTTATTCTATGTCGCTAGACTGAAGCTATACAAAAATTTGATCCAGACTTACGTAGAACATCTGACCAATGAGCATACTAGCAGAACACATCCATATTTTCAACCCATAAAGCAACTTTATATAACCCAATGACCGGGCAATACAAAAGGCATCACATACACAATATAACTTGCATATTAATTGATAATAATATGCAATATGCGATAATTGTCGTAATAATATTATTATTTGCTCTATTATTTTCAGTGTTTTTAATAAATATTTTTCATTTTAAATTGAAAATGTCCAGCGACGATTCAGCGTAGAAGATATTGTTTATATAATTTAACTGAAAAGATAAAATATTAATTTCTTTAATTATAACTCAGCTTGTACGTAGGCGCTCTCAAAAATGTATGTGGAAGCTGAGATGTCAAGAGCGGCCGGGCAAACGACCAGCCAAATGTGAAGTTAATTTCCTTGGAGACGCGCGGCAGACAGCCTCACCACATACACATCACAGCCTCATCACATACACATCACAGCCTCATCACATACACAGCTTCATCACACACACCGCACAGCCTTACCACATACACATCACATACACAGCTTCATCACGTACACCGCTCAGCCTCATCACATGCGCACCATAGCTACAGTCTCACCACGTACACATCACATACACAGCCTCATCACATACACCACACCTTGAAATGCATTCACCACCATCAGGAAACTTTATAAAAGAGTAATTAGGGAAAACTATAGCTTATAACGTCTTCTCAGTTACCTGAAGCTTCCAAATTCAGGCAGCGTGAACAAATATTTATTGATCACGTGACACGAAATTGCCTAATATTCAATTTTTGACATATTTTCACATATTAAAACTTAAAAGATTATTGAAACATTTTTTAGGAAGAGTTATTCCAGCATTTATGGAAGAGAGAGATTGCTTATGATCCAAACATAAATAAAAAACTGGCATTAACTAGGCGTTGTCTAGAGCCGATGGCTTCTATCTAGAACTAGTTGAGAGCCCATGCAATACGTAGGACTAGTGTAGAGCCCAGACATTTACTAATAACATGGAATGACTCAGCAATATTCAGCGCCAGCAGAGAGCAGCACTTTACCTCGACATTGACGGACAACCTGTAACGTACGCTGCAAGACAAGCCCCTTAATTACTCGTCGTAACTTACAGTTAATATATTATAAACCTATGGTGTTTCGTAACTTCCTTCTAATGTTTGATTAGATACTCTGTGAAATGCTGTAGGAAAATATTTTTGGGGTTAATTATATTGGAAATTGAATATTGTGGAAATGTTTAATATTTCGTCACGTATTACGGTCACGGTCGTGAGATGGAAATGAAAGATGTCTTCTGCCGGTGCTCGCTGATTCAAAATTCAAAATATTCAATGAAATATGGCTGATTCATCAGTAACTTTTGTCTAATATACGCATCTTGATTGGACAACTAATAGTCACTAAATTAACAGCGTAATTACATTTTTCCATGTTTTAATCACACTAATTTGTGTTAGGTTATTGCTATATATATTGAAAATAACACGGGTTGTGTGGATTAAGGAAGGAGCTGATTGTTCAAGGAATTCTCCTAGCGATTCTAACGTGAAATGTTGCGGTATTTGAGTGTAATATCGCCTCACGTAGCTCATTTTTTCGTTATGAAATAAAGTTCAAAAATTCTGTGTAGGAAAATGGTAAATTCTTGCATAACTAAAAAAAGAAGAAGAAGAAAATAAGCAGTAAAGGAGATTTATTTCGAATTTTTGCTCAATTAAAAATTTATCTTAGCTCGATATTCAAGTAAAGTGCCGTTGAAACAAAACTCCGATTTTTGTAGTTGTTTTAGCTCGCTAGATGAATTCAGAGCGTCTCATGCGATGAGAGATTTTCAGGCAATTTCTAATTTCTGAAATTATTAAACGATTACACGTCTCTGAAAGCGTCTTGAAGTGTTGAAATGTTCGTGCTTTTTAGTTGAAATATTCCCTTCCTTGAAAGCACGATCCGTTTTGCAGACCTGAATGTGGCAGATGACTTTTTATGATTTCATGTACAAAAATCATGAAGTAAGATATGGTCGACCATCAAAGGCGGCAAGATCAACAGCTTTACAGAATTTGAATAATCCCCCTGGGTTTTCTTGGAGCGTCACCATAATCTTCGAGGTCCTTGTTTAGAAATCAAATGGAATTCAGCTTTTGGAATAACAGGATTGCGATCTCGACCAGATTGCCGCCTCTTCAAGAAATTAAATGCCTTCTCGTTCCCAGTTTTTATTTGAGATTTTTCTCCTAACTTCCCAGATTGGAATGGAATTAAGCGATCTTTGGCATTTCAAGAGTATTTGAGTGAAGCGATATCTTAGTTATTGACTTGATTAGACTGATGGAGAAAATTTTTTATCCTGTTACTGTGATGACGCTATCAGGAAAAGTTTTATAGAAATTACGCGCATTTATTTCTGAGAATATCTTTGTTTTGAGCTACATTACCTTTTATAAAATATTTCTTACTGAATTTTAGCCGCAAAATTCCGAAAATTTTACAAATATTTGTGGCGGTAAACTCAAGTATTGAAAATAGTAGGAATGATAACGGGGAAAATTGAACGTATTTACTTTGACTTTTTGGCGACGATGCAGTTTTTATACATATAGTTTCTAATAATTCTGGCTGAGAATTTAGTATATTTAAAAGGTAGTCTTGAGGCTATGAAAGTTGCACTTTTCGACATAGAAGTAACAACATTGTAAATTTTCGACAAATTATTTGATATGACTAGGAGTCGCATTGAACTCAATTAAACTAAACAATGTTTCTATTTTAGAAATTTGTCAACAACAGGTGCAATGATTACTTAGTGTGATGAAGATTGTTATCATGAGCGTTTAAAAGTATAAAAATTAAACACCGTTTTAATCATTTAAAGGCAATGTTCTCATTTTTTGCACAATTTTCTTAAAAAGTCAACAGCTGATGTGACGGAAGTGATGTACTTTATTCAGTAAACAATGCATATACGTTAATGAGTATTGATTTGATCGCGTTTTTGATTTGATCGCAGTTCATGTAATTAACGAATACGATTTAATCGAGCTCAGTCTCGAAGGAAATTCAAAACACAAATCAGTAAAACAAAAATTATATTAAGAATATTAATAATCATTAATAGTTGTGAAGGAAATTTTCTCTCTTTAAGCGTTTCATTTTTCAATCATTTTTAAGCCATGAGCGGACTGTGGTGACATTGGATTATCTTCTGAAAAATTCTGGCTCAGAGAATGTGAGCAGAATTTCTGCCACTCAAAGTCCCGATAGGACAGAATTATCCTAATTGTATAACTAGATCATGGCTGACTTTCCGAGCTTCTAGAGATGATGACTCGGCTATAATAAGGCACATGTCCGAATTCAGGCAGAAGACGTTCACAGATTTAAATATTGTTCGAACTTGGCTATAAAGGAGGCTCAATAAAAGGCTTTATTATCAACAGCTGCTCCATATTGGCTATTGGGTTTGAGCTATTATAATATTATAAGAACCGCTAGACGCGCTCTAATGGATCGAACTTTAACACTTGGAAGATAGATGAATTATTTTTGTTATGGCGTTTAGAGATTATTAGATTATTTCTTTCACTGCGAAATATTAAGTAAATTTCATCTAGTTAATTCGCCCAACTTGCTATGGTTCTCAATAATCTCAAATATGATCGTCCACAAATTGTTAGTTTCAACAAATAATGACTTTCGAGTTAAGTGCTTCCAGAAAAATGATTCATTTAAAAACTGACGCAAAGAATTGCCGGCAGAAATTTGAAAAGTTAAATAGACGCGAAGAACTTTAAGTTTCCACGGAGTTCTAACTTCTGCTTGAACAAACGAGTTTTATTTCTCTTGTATGTCAGACTGGGAAAAAATCCTCCCAAGTGGGCTGAAGTTTAATCACCTAAGAACAATCGCTTAATGGAAATAAGTTTGTTTCATATATTCCCGCCGCCATACAAATAAGCTGCAGGAAGTAGTGTCGGTGTATAGTGAATAACATGTTATTGAATCCGAATCATCAATAGTGCATATTGCATGCCAGCTACCCGAAGGAATGCGTCAATACATGCATTATTAATACAATAGAAAATACTGGAAGCAAGACAACATAACACATTACATTGTTATCGCCGGCAGCCGATAGCGGACAAAAGGTCAACTATCTCACTCAATACGACAACTTAACTCGTTTCATTGATTTTGTCTGCTGTTGATGGTAGAGAAAAAACCCTAATTTAGAAACACAACATAACGCTGATATCGTCGCGTTCATCTTCCGAATGCGTTGCAGCGTCAGGCTCGACATCATGCCGGGGGCCCGTTACCGTCGAGACGACATCCGCCTTCCTACTTTGCGGAGGCCGTCAGCTGACGCTCAGCGTCTTCCGCACCGGGGACTTTATCGCTGGTTGAGACATTCTGGTCTCTTTCCCACGTGAACTTTTCAAGGATGTTTATCTCTCACAGATGTTTTCGCTGCCTTGGAGACGATAATGTTTGAGAATGGTTTTATCGTCTACCGAGCGGTCATTAAAAATTATCTTCAGGGGGAGAGTTTGATTCTAGTTTCAAGGTGGTGTCGGAATTCAATATAAAAATTGTCCTAATACATCTTTAAATTCGATATTAAGAGGTCGAGATTGGTTCCGGAAAATCCACGCAAATTAAATAATTGCATATATAAACTGTTGTGTAAAAGATTTTCGTTTATTTTTAATCTTCTCTAAGGGATAATAGTGCATAAAATTGAAGAATTCGAAACTCCGCTTCGTGTTCTCTAGTGCCCATTATTGGGAAGCACTTGCGGTGTTGCATGCCGCACGCTTAGATAAATGTAGCTCAGCTTTTATGCTATTTTAGTTTAGTGTGCGAAACTAAACGACATACAGTATTTAGGTAGTAACGACATTTGGAGCTCCACCGATGGCTTGTGCGAGTATCTACATTCTGATTTATTTTAGGCTGATGGTGCATCACTATAAGTACTCCATGTTAAAGAAATATAGCGAGACCCGCACCTTCCAATCTTTACTGCTCCGTTCACCACTTCATGACGCTAGACGCGCTCTAATGGATCGAACTTTAACACTTGGAAGATAGATGAATTATTTTTGTTATGGCGATTAGAGATTATTAGATTATTTCTTTCACTACGAAATATTAAGTAAATTGAACTAGTTAATTTGCCCAACTTGCTAAGGTTCTCAATAATCTCAAATACAATCGTCAACAAATTGTTAGTTTCAACAAATAATGACTTTCGAGTTAAGTGCTTCCCGAAAAATGATTCATTTAAAAACTGACGCAAAGAATTGCAGGCAGAAATTTGAAAAGTTAAATAGGCGCGAAGAAGTTTGAGTTTCCACAGAGTTCTAACTTCTGCTTGAACAAACGAGTTTTATTTCTTTTGTATGTCGGACTGGGAAAAAATCCTGCCAAATGGGCTGAAGTTTAATCACCTAAGAACAATCGTTCACTGGAAATAAGTTCAGGTCAAATATTCCCGCTTGCATACAAATAAGTTGGAAGAAGTATAGTGTCGGTGTATAGTAAACAACATGTTATTGAATCTGAATTATAACTAGAGCGTATTAAATGCCAGCTGTCCAAAGGAATACATCAATACATGCATTTGTCATACAATAGAAAATACTGGAAGCATGACAACATAACACATTACATTGTTATCGCCGGCAGCCGATAGCCAACAAAAGGTCAACTATCTCAATACCACAACTTAACTCGTTAAATTGATTTTGCCTGCTGTTGATGGTAGAGCAAAAACCCTAATTTAGAAACACAACATAACGCTGATATCGACGCGTTCATCTTCCAAATGCGTTGCAGCGTCAGGCTTGACTTCATGCCAGGGGCGCCGTTACCGTCGAGACGACATCCGCCTTCTTACTTTGCGGAGGCCGTCGGCTGACGCTCAGCGTCTTCCGCACAGGAGACTTTATCGCTGGTTGAGGCATTCTAGTCTTTTTGCCACGTGATCTTTTCAAGGATGTTTATCTTTCACACACGTTTTCGCTGCCTCAAAAACTATGTTTGAGAATGGTATTATCGTCTACCGAGCAGTCATTAAAAATTATGTTCAGAGTAAGAGTTTGATACTAGTTTCAAGGTGGTGTCGGAATTCAATATCAAATTTGACCTAATACATCTTTAAATTCGAGATCAAGACGTCGAAATCGGTTCTAAAAAATTGACACGAATTAAATAATTGCATATATTAACTGTTGTATAAAAGATTTCGTTTATTTTTAATCTTCTCTAAGGGATAATAGTGCATAATATTGAAGAATTCGAAACACAGCTTCGTGTTATCTAGTGCCCATTATTGGGAAGCGCTTGCGGTGTTGCATGTTGCACGCTTAGGAAGAACTCAGCTTTTATGCTATTTTAGTTTAGTGTACGAAACTAAACGACATTTAAAGGTAGCAAGCACATTTGGAGCTCTGCCGCTGTCAGATAGTTTATGCGAGTACTTACGTTCTGATTTATTTTAGGCTGACGGTGCATCACTATTAGCACTCCATGTTGAAGAAATATAGCGAGACCCGTACCTTCCAATCTTTACTGCTCCGTTCACCACTTCATGGCTGTTTGGCTCTTCACTAATGCTCGTGACCTTATTATAGCACGTGGTATCGATGTATTTTATAGCCACTATAACGGGGGGTTGAGGTAAATGGTGATGGAATAGAGATCAGAGCACAGCAGTAATTGAAGATCTTCTCTATAGTTAGCTTAACGGACAAATTTGGTCGTCAAATGTGGACCTGAAAAGTGGGCAATTCTCTTTGTGTTCAATGTTTCTCGTGACTTTGAAAGTGTAATTCTGGCACCTTCAGGTCGCGTGAGATGGATCGGGCCACTTTAGAACAATGGACTCGGGACTTAATCGCTGTCTGCGATATTTCTGTTATTTAATAAAAGTGAATTTACTTTACCCACAAAAATGTTCTTTGTCTCCGTCTAATAGCATAACTATCCTCGCGTGTAAAATTGCACTTCATCTTGAAAAAACAAAGTTCGTTGTCTCTGTCTAATAGCATAACTATCTTCGCGTGTAAAATCGCTCTTCATCGTGAAAAGAACATTCTGACCTGACATTGAATATACGAATGCTCATCGGTCACAACTTAACGAGCGCTATTCAACATAAGGAAGGCTTGTTCAGGTCATGCATTTTTGGAGCAACAATCACGACAACCACCACACGGTTTCAAAATTCGAACATAGCCACAATATAAATTTTTATTCAAAGAAAACTCAAAGAACCAAGCAGGCTATGTGAAAAAAATTAAATTAAAAGTGGATAAATGAAAAAAACGTGTATTCTAAGAATTTAAGCACCATAAAAATACACGAATCCTGAGTTTTACTTCTGTTTTCCCCGAAAATAAAAGTACAATTGCTCATCTGGTTGTAATTAAATACGAATGAAAGTAATTTCGGTACTCAAAAGTTTATTGTATGATCGGTAAGGTGAGGATGACGAATTTTGAGATCTATTTTTTAACATGTGCATCTGAATGATAGTCGTATCTTTATATATAGATATCTTTAGTAATTTATTACTAAAAAGTGAAGGCTCATCATAATAACCACATAAGCGGAATTTCAGAGCCGTAATTGATTTCATTTGTGCTCTGTAAATGCGCATAAAAAACTAATCGTCAAAAAGTGTTAAAAACTAATTTTTCATTTGTCAAAAATCGAATTGAATGCCCCTTTCCCCCCAAAAAAAATTAGAATAAACAATACTGTTTCTTTGATGCTTTGAATGAAAATGAATAGAAAAAGAATTCTAATTTGCTCGGAAAACAATTCATGTTCTTCTGTGGAGAAAACCACTCAATTACTATCGAAACAACAATTAATGTTATTCCTCGAAATAGACATTATTGAATCGTTTTCACTAGCAAATAATTCACCAAGAATTTCCCTTCTATGATTTGCGCTGAATATTTTAGGATTGCAGCGAAAACGTTGGACATTACATGAATATCGTGAGCTGGTCCGTGTACAAAGTTTTGAGGTATTTTCAAGACTTTTTTGTCTGTAGATCGAGGAGGTAATGGAGAAACTCTGGAATAACTTTTGCCATATACAGGGTGCGGCGCGGGAACTTACTTATTTGAATTGCGCGCCACGTGGCGGCCATTAGTCCTAGGAAGGTGGCGCCATGCGCAATATGGTGCGCGGGCTATGAAGTTTTTCGTCCACTCAGTTCAGTTGCGACCATGCAGTGGTCGAGAGAGGAGCGCGCGTTCGCAGTCTCTGTGTACTTTTCTAGTGGCCGGTCTATCGTTGCAACCCAGCGTGCGTTTAGGAGGCAGTTTAATGTCGCGCCCACTNTAGTATATGCGGCCGTCGCTTTTCATCGCTACCTAATATATGCGGTCGTCGCTGTTCATCGCTACCTAATATATGCGGTCGTCGCTGTTCATCGCTAACTAATATACACTAAACATGTCCTACGAGGAGGTTCCGAACTACCCGAACTTGTTTCTTTTCCAGTCGTCTCTGACCATCAAGATCAAATTTTTTATTTGGCGATCCTGTGACTATTATAGTCACATTATAGTCATAGATTGTAGTCATTTGCCATCGTCGACCAAAGCAGAAGCTGGTCGTACTTATTTATATATTTGTTTTGAGAGACTAGTGACGACAATGTAATGATGAAATACAGCTCAATATTGCTATTGGCTTAATTTTATATTGTTTAGTCAACAAATGAATTATTTACTCGCAATTTTTCCACAATTTCTTGCGGTTTTACCAAGCTCGCCTTGTCACATGACTCGTTCCAATATTTCGTTCGTTAGTTTTCGGTTTGTTTGAATAATTTCACCGAGTTTATTTTCCCCTGACAATTCCAGCTGGTCAAAATTTGTTTGACAGTTTGTAGTGAAGTTATGAATTTTAACTTAATTATTTTAGATTTGAATTTGCTGCAGAATTCACGAATTTACAAAACTGTAACAAATTTTACAGTATGTTTCAAAGTCGTATTTGGTTACATGCTATGAAGTCGGGCATCCAGTCGAATATGACTAAACTATACGATTACTGTTTTACAGTTTCTGGATTTCATTTAGGGCTCAACTTTCGATCACACAATATTTTCTTTAAAATATGTTTCAACAACATACGTAGATCCAGGTTTTGCATTACCTATTGGTTTCCTTAGTTTCTTCACTAATACAAATTTAATTTCAAACTTTATACTCGCGCTCTCGTTCAAATTAAAATTTTGTTTAATTTTCCCTAATATATATAAATGGTCGGTTTAGGTAAGTCCCGTTATTGGAGGAGGACCACCTCCGTAGACTTTCACAGTCAGAGGCCCGGTTAAGGCTCGCCGGATTACGAGGCCTCGGGCTGCATTTTAGCTGCTGATGCTGTGGCGCACGGCCGCTCGGTACCTTGAACTTCTATGTTCTTGCTTTTGAACATAGAAGTTCAAGCAAAAGTTTTTTTCAATAGAAGTTTTTTCTTTTTGTTTAATAGTTTAGTTTTTTTTCCTGTTTTTTTTTTTCATAGAAGAAGTTCTTTTTGTTCACTAGTTTTTTTTTCAAAATTCAATAGAAGTTTTTTTTTTGCTATCTGTGTCAGTCTTCTGTTTATTTGTCCCGATTCAGTGTTTTCTCTCAGGATAATTTTTTTATCTCAGGTTAATTTTGTGTAAGGACTCGTCGTTTGTACTGTAATTTCAGGTCTACGAACTTCTTTAATTTCGTTGTCAGTTTTCAGTCTGTTAGACATTTTAGGTCTCCCGTTCATCGCTTTAAAAATAAATCTTGATAGTTTACTTGCATAATGCTAACTTGAGCTCAGAAATATTTAGCTTTTTGGGCTGTTTTATTAATGAAGTTATGTGCTACAATCTATGAGAAGATTCTTATGTTATAAGTTCTTTAGTTTTATTCAAATTTTTTTTAATCAATTATTCGATGTAATGATTCACTTTCCAGTCAGTCGACCATGCAATACATCGACTGATTCATTCATTTCATTTGCCGCATAAGCTAATTTATTTGTCCCATTCCACTGTTCCACTCTTCCTTTTAATTTCTAAAATTTATCACATAAGTTCTTAGTTTATTCTATTCCTTAATTAATGCTAATATTTCAATTTCACATACAAAACAATTTAGATGTAGAGTGAAGTTATGTTTTTCAACGTATTAATCTTCTATTATTACATTGTAATGTATCGTTACATCATGTTTTGTTACATTGTAATGTATGGTTACATTGTTATGCATTGTTACATCATGTTTTTTCTTTTTGTTTCTTTAATCTTGGCCCATCTCATTCACCTCATCTATGTATATGATAAGTTTAACAATTCCCTTATTCTATCCCCGAATTTCATCCCTGTGCGCCATCATTGCATTGCGCCGCCATCTCACGTCAATATGTGGCGGTATGTCGAATGCTAATGGTGTTGCCGGCCGCATGCTGCAGCCCAAGGTAATTACGCCGGGCAGAATGAACAGCATCTCTGACGAGGTAATTCAGAAGAGGTTTATGGACTGCACTAAAATTATATAAGAAAACTTGCAGATACTAAACATGGGACACGCAGGCAGCAAAAATTTTTTTTGGAACAACTGAATTATGCAGGCGACATCTGAATGTGCTGCTGAATTTTGTACCTGTTTGTCATTCAATTATTCGATAAATTCGCACATTCATTACGATATCAGTTTTTTTCAGTTAAATTTATTAAGGAACGTGATTAGTGGTCAAATTTAACGCCACGATATTTCAATATCTGGTTTAGATTAGACCTAACGTCACTCTGACCGAGTCAGCTAGAGCAGACTGGTATTGTGTGTGGCGGTGATGTACAGGACAAGTTCTCTTGTAATTACAAACTGGGGAACATAAAGTTGGTCTCGTAAATATACTAATGTTGTAAATATGCTCGAAGTCTTCTAAATATACTAATATTGTACATATGTTGTAAGTCTTGTTAATAAGCTTATATTGTAAATATTCTGTAAGTCTTGTAAAAATGTTTATATTTACATAGCATTTCCTATGTGGTTTAGGTTAGATTTCTCTATTTTTTTGATGCTTTATTTATGTTCATTTAAATTAATTTCTTTCATGACTAAACAAGCTTTTATGAATGTAATTAATAGATAATGAACTATATATGGAAGAGCACGTGAAAAAATGTATAGTTTTAAATATGTCAACAAAAACAAGCCTGACGATGGAGACAATCAAGAGCATCATCATTATTATTCAGTTTGATTGAAAAATTCGTTTCATCGAAATTCATAACAATAGACTGCATTACTTCATTCATTCAAATCACAAAATGAATCCCATCAAAAATGAGAGTGGGCCAACAATTAATGATGAATTCCAGACACATTGGAGCGGCAAGTGTGATATCGTTCATTGCGTGAGGTCTCCTTATAATTGAGCAACATTGAGAAGAATGACGGTATTATATAATTAAATTATTTGGTTGATATTGTCAAGAGATATGGCTAATTTTCTCCTTGATGTGAACTTCAATGACAAGAGAGTAAGCGGATAGGAATTTTACCTGCATATTTTTGAAGAGGAAATTGTTACGTGCAAAAATAATGATGAAAATTGAGTGAAAATAAATTGACCATTTTATCAGAAATGAAAAAGGAATAGTTGAGAAGATTTAAAACAAATGAATGAAAGAATTTAACACTGTTTTTTTTTATAAATTTGGTTTATAAAAATATACATGAATTGCTTTAAATAAATTACCACTGAAACTCTGATAATTCTATGAAGATGCTTTTGCTGTTTTTCTTCAATAAAAACTGAAACAATTGTTCCTATCATAATTAAGATAGAACTTTAAGGTTCAGGAATGTTAATTCCATTTATGTCCAATTCCTAAGGAGGTTTACTATTCATGGACGTCGCTTTGAACTTTTCTTTGAAAGGCCAGTTGAGAATAGCCTTTTCGAGTCCGACCTGATGCTGGATGAGACGATGTGGTCGGTCGAGTGGTTCAGAAACTCCTTGTGATGAAATTCTGGATGAGCCAACCCGGGAGTGACATTCAAGTGATGCTCATTCTGAGGTTTACAGATGTGGCTAAAAAAATTTTTTTTTCATGAGTTTCAGCCGGTGAGCCATAGACATGATTATTGGAGATTTTCAAGTTTTGAGAGAGCTTTTAAGAATTAAAGTTAAGATAAAATCAAGAAGATCGGCAGAAATAAAGTGAGGGACTTGAATCGACGATAATAAACTCTACGGAATTTGAAACCAGCATTCAGTTTACTCCCCACGATACATTATATGCTTGGACAGGCCAAGGTCTTCACCCATGCCATACGCAAAGTTCCTCATAAAAATGCATGGGCAAGCGAATGTTCGGTGCTGGCGGGAATTCTCGGCTGGGGCAGTTATAATTTTTCTTTATTGCCGCACCACGAGGCTGCTTCAACCAGCTTGTCGGTAATGAGAAACTTGTCGAAAATATACATGACTTCTGGTTCCCAGCCTCACTTCGGTGAGTGGTTCTTATAGAGTGTTTGTTTGTACTGTTGGTACGTCTGTTGTTTTGGAAGATATTTGAGAAGAGATAAACATATTATTTGGTGTAGTCAGACACAAAATTATTTGTGTATTATGTATTATATTAGACAGTATTATTTGTCAGACGTACTGTTGGTACGTCTGTTGTTTTGGAAGATATTTAAGAAGATATAAAAATATTATTTTGTGTAATTGATGTAAAAATATGGCGTAATCTAAGAAGAAATGTGCAATGTATACTTTGCTTAGTTTCATAGTAAATAATCTTCGCAGATGGAGTTCTGTGCTTCTGTATTTTCGCACTCAGATTGATGTATTAGCTCTGTGTGAGCTGATGTGCTGTGTTAGCTGTGTATTATGTGTAATACGATTTTGATGTGTTAGTCCATGCAGTACCACAGAATGATGATTAGCTGGGATCATTCTCAATTTGCCGTTATTATCATTCATTCCTAACAAACACCCAGAACAGGATTTATGCATTTAAAACTTATCTAACAATCGCACCCTGAACCTGAAACTTCTCATTAATGAAGAGCTAAATCCGTCCATTATTACTAATCCTTCATTAAAAATACAAATGGCGTGAATGATAGTCTCAAATTTTGGAATTATAGCCTCGAGTAATGATAATGTAAATTAAATAAAATACGAACAGATACTGTTCTAAATCGAGAGTTGATTCTTTGCAGTGATAATAATTTTGAATTTTTTGATCAAAACTTGAATGAGTTGAAAGTTCACGCAAAACGATGTATGGCTTCATGTAAGGAGGGAGAAAGGTGAAATATTGAATTTGTTCTCTTTATCAGTTCTTATATCTAATCTATGTTATTTTTACCTTTAAACGAAACAAAGCAAGTGTAATGATTACAGTTTTTATAATTTGAATGAATTGGAAAATGTCTTCATTGCATAGGAGATGAGGTTTCAGCAATGATATTGGCTGTACAATTTAGATTGATTAAAACACGTGTTCTATACGTGTTTTATTCAGGTATTTAATTGTCTCTAGTGTGCAATCACGAACATTTCGTTTTGTGTGCTTACAAATTATAATTTTCTAACCTAATATTGATTTACGTATCAATTATTCAGCTTTAAAAAACTCTCGATTCTTTTACACCAGGACTGTTTTTTTCATGTTAGGGAAATTTTTATCCATATATTCCTTGTAAAAAACAATTTCTGAATAGGGCTATCCAAACTTGTACTACATTAAAAATGATTGCAGTATTCAACAATGTTTTTGAATGCCACCGAAACAAATTAAACCCAAACAAACTTCACTTGTTGGAAACATTAATAAATTTCTTCGTCTGTATAAATTATTTTTTCGTCATAGTAAATATGTTTCCATCATAAGCGGCTGTAGTTCCGCTCATCGGAAACCGCAGAAAAACAGAAGCCGATCGCAGGAACATTTCATCAGCACACCGCGTCCTCCAATATATTTCTTGTGTGTGTTTGGGCTTAGAAAGAGAGACGAATTATGGCTCGTATGTCATAGGTTCGTCGCCAGGAGATTGAAAAATATTAGGACTGCATTTATTTAGCGCCTCATCAGTCGCCGTAAAATATACAGCGCTGAAAAAGTTTCCTTGAGCCAAAAATGGACTTTTTAGCGCATTTTTTCATTTATGAAAAAAAAGGCGCTATTGTGATCGTCATGTCCGTCCGTCCGTCTATCTGTCTGTCCGAGACTTCACGAACGGACGGATGAACGAGAAAATGCGCTCTCTGTCACTCACTGCAGTGAGTATACTGAGTTATATTTTTTTAGGTTTGTTTTGTTAAAAGATTAAACATGATTAGTGAAACTTGAAAAAAATCCAATCCAGCAGTTTTATTGCCCTGAATAACTAAATCTTTCTAACAATAGACTACCATTAATGAATTCTTATGGATCCGTTTTTGTTTCTATCAGCTGAAATTTTGAATAAACTTAATTTCATTTCCACAAAGTTTTCTTCCGATATATCTCGGAAGGCGATCGAATAATAAAAGGCACAGAGAATTGGAAAAACTGCGACCTGTGTACAGTTACAGTCTATTTACTTGTTTGAATTTTGAATATGCAATATTTTAAATCGCTCAAGATGAATATTTTTCATTTATATTAGAAATTTTAGTCGCTAATGACAGAATTTTAATGACAAGAAGCAAACATTCGCAAAAAAATCATCGTAACATTAGATCTTAATATTAGTCAGTAATAGACGATGCTATTTTACTCGAAGCGTTCCAAGTTGTTCAAAAATATACAAAAGATTTATGTACAAATATGTGGATAAATGTGGCACAAAAAATGAGCTTTACTTTAACACGTGGCCACGCTTGCAAAGGCTCTAAGGCCCTAGTTTTCTTTCTGTTTGAGCTTCGATGAACGTGTTTTCGCTGATGAAATTACTCGAAAGTTGCCAAGTTACTTTTAACTTCCCACGTTAAGTCTAATCCTGGGGTAATAATCTGAGTTACATCCCCGGTTACCTTGGAATTAAGATTTCAGACTAAATTGGGAAGCTTATGTGAAAATTTACCAAGCAACTTGAAGTCTTTGCAGCATTTTTAAATTTTCACAGATGTCTAAAATATATCAAAGGATCACGATTTTTTCTCACGTGGCTACAGACAGGTTGAAGATGAAGAGTTTTGTCGATGATTTACTGACCTAATTGCTTGGATAGCTAACTCTGTGATCAAAGTATTGATAGCCGGAGGTTTCCGGCAAAAGTTTTAATTAGCGGAGCTTCTTTGATCATCCGCGCAGGCCGTGCCAATTTTGTGAGGGAATAAACTGTCGTAAGTTTGTAGCATTCTTTTCAATGAACTTAGAGCGTAGTTGATACGGACAGCGACACGTCGTATTATTTTTAAACCCTGAAGTTAATTCCCGGAGAAAATTTAACTTTCGCGACCGTACTGTTGAATTTTGTCTCTTCGCATTCTTCAAATACATGTAAAGTTGTCGAATACACACCTAATACAAACTAAATATTGTAACTGCAGACTTGACCGATCTTATTTTTATTCATTTCAGCATAAATAAATAACTACTATCACATGTTAGTCGAGTAGTCATGCTCGAGGACCGTAGTCTGCAGGCTTTAATTAAATAGATAACACGCCTGCAAAGGCTCGGGTCAGCCACCCTGACAACGCCTCAGGAGGCCTCGTCCAGCGATGCTCACAGGTTTGGTTCATGGGACTAGATGGACAATATAGGAAGAATCCTAAAAAAATTATTCTGATTTTGAAATAGATTTAGTAACTTCAGAAAAATAGTAACCTGCAAACAAGGATTGAAGTGCTAGCTCGTCATTGTAAGATTTTTATAGCAAACAATTTTGATAAAATCTTCACTATCCCTAATATCCATATTAATAAGATTATGACAAGTTCAAAGCCGTCTTTATTTCACTCTAAAGAGATATCAAAGTTGAAAAATGATTATTCTGGTAGTTGCATGAATTGTTTTTGATCTGCTTAAGTTCATATGGCTAGAGCTAAATTTCGCCAAACAGCTTGATTTATCGGTGGAATTGTCTGTATTCACGCATCACGCATTAAAATTATTGACAACAAAGGTTCACGAACGAATTAATTCCTCCGTAAGTTGAAAAACAATGTAAATAAAAATATACTATGAAAAGTTTTGTTTAAATTTTTTTTTTTAAAAAGAAAGAATGTAAAAATTTTGCAAAAAATTTCTATAGCGTGTTAATAAACTACAAATACATTTTTTAAACTCTGATGTTTTTTCCATTCTTGAGTTCTGAAAGACTATTAACACTTGCCGAAACGAAACATTGCGAGACAAATTAAATGAAAGAACGGAGTTTCTTGGAAATCCAGTTACTCTCATCATATTAACCCTCTACTGCCTGACATGAGTAACCGCAGCAATAGTCACAAGCCTACTTCCCAGAAAGGAGCGCAAAATGACTTGCACTGATGGTTGCCGCCACGTATGACAACTTTAAAATGTTCTCTGTTGCGTACAAACGTCCTCAGGTTGCTACACTCAATAGTTTACGAATTAATCAAGTTGAAAGTTATGTTCTCGGAGAGTGACATACGGCGGTAGAGGGTTAAGTTGAATATTTATTTCTTGATCTCATCATGTTATTTTCACTATTTCTTTATAGTCTCATCTTATTAAGTTCCCTATTTCTTTCTTAGTTTCATCATATTAATTTCACCATTTTCTGGTAGGTGTTCTTGCCTTAATTGAAACTCAATGCACGCATGGAAATACATTAACAAAACACAACTGCCGTCTCAGGAAATCACAAAGCTCAAGCAATGTCACAGAGAAAGCAGCGCGCACTCTGGTGGCTTCTAGTCTGATAGATTTAATTAAGTAATTCCCGTACAGGACTTGACTGAGGGAATAACCTAGTGTTAGTGGCAAGAAGAAGTACAGTTGTCACAGTTTATGACGACAATTTTTTATTCTTTATTGTAGGATGCTTGTTTCTATAAACAGTATGTGACAATTATTGCAGCACGCTTGCCACCGTAAACATTATGCGCATGGAAATAGACCAAGTCAGGCTCCCGCATATGATGCATTTTCTCATGTCAATATAATTTGGCATGAAATATTCTTGTGAAGAAACGTGAACGACCCAGAGCAGCAACTTTTTATTTTAAATTTTAAGCGTGACATTGCATACACAGAAATACATAAAATTAGGCGTGATATTGCATACACAGAAATACTTAAAATTAAGCGTGATACTGCATACACAGAAATACATTAAATTAAGCGTGATATTGCATACACAGAAATAAATAAATGCTAGCATGCGTCAAAAGGTTGTATCGTCAGTCAAAGTAGGGTTATCTGAACAGCACAATAATAATCATGCATTAATAATTAATTAAACAGCATTTATAATTAAGATATTGGTTTTGAGACCTATTGCGAAGGTTGTTTGCATGAATAATAGACATGAATGAAGGTCAAGTTGAACATATTCATTTTTAACTTAATTAAATAGTCTTCGGGGCGATGACATTATGACTTTTATTCTCAGACGGAACTAATGAGGTTGAAAGTTAAGCCTTTGAAGAGAATCATCAAGCCATTGAAGCAAGTAATTAAAGTGAGAAGTAATTTCAAGGTAAGAAAACTCCAGCACTGAATGCAGATTAATTAATGGCTCAAGAAGACGTCATGAACATGAAAGAAATGAGCCGGCATCGTTCCGACTGACGGGGCCGTGTGATCTGTTCAATTTTCTGTTCCTGAGAAATCTTGATGAAAATGTCGACTAATTCTAACAAATACTAGAAACTAATGGCTAGTATATCAAACATCGTCTAATGAAAAAAGTAAATCAGAAAATATTGATTAATTAATTGAAAATCAAGTGACCTTTTACGAGAACTGTGTCACTCTGGCACATGACACGCAATATTGTCACTCTGGCACATGACACACAATATTGTCACTCTGGCACATGACGCGCAATATTGTCACTCTGGCACATGACACACAATATTGTCACTCTGGCACATGACGCGCAATATTGTCACTCTGGCACATGACGCGCAATATTGTCACTCTGGCACATGACGCGCAATATTGTCACTCTGTCNCGTACATCAATCGTTCAGTGGGTGAATACTTTTATGAATACAGGCAGTGTGTGGAAACAAAAACCAGGTCCTTCCAAAACCACTAGGACGCCAGAAAATGTCGAGAGAGTAAGGCAGGCGGTTTTGCAATCACCTAAGCGATCCGCACGAAAACATGCATCTGCGCTTAGAATTTCCGATCGCACAGTTAGGCGAATTCTGCACCAAGACTTAAAATTCCACCCTTACAAACTGGCAGTGGTGCAAAAACTAAATCCACGTGATTTTGTTTCACGACAAAGGGCATGTGAAGCCATCGTTGAAAACTTGCCTAACAACGCACTTGTGTTTTTTAGTGATGAAGCACATTTTCATCTGTCAGGGTGTGTGAATAAGCAAAACATGCGATATTGGAGTGGTGTGAACCCCCGAGAACTTCATGAGAAGCCCCTTCATGCAGAACGAGTGACTGTTTGGTGTGCCTTATCCAGGACTGGCATCATAGGCCCATGGTTTTTTGAAGAGAACGATAGGGCAGTTACAGTCACTTCTGAACGGTACATTCAGATGATTCAAGAGTTTTTCCTTCCAAAACTTGATGAACTTGGTGTAAGAAATGTGTGGTTTCAACAAGATGGGGCCACGGCTCACACAGCACGCGCTTCAATGGCTCTCTTGCGCGAACACTTTCCACAACGCGTGATCTCCTTAAGGGGCGATCTCCAGTGGCCAGCGCGCTCGCCGGACTTAGCCCCCTGCGATTATTTTTTGTGGGGATACTTGAAATCCTTAGTGTACACCAATCGTCCGAGGACCCTAGCTGAACTGAAGAACAACATTCGCGTTGCTATTGCTGACATTGGTCCAGACATGCTTGAGAAGGTGGAGCGAAACTTCCGATCTCGCTAGATGTGATGTATTGAACAGCATGGAGGTCACCTACAAGATGTAATATTCAAGAATTAAACTTGTAAGTAAACCCAACGAAACTTTAAATGTAGCTCTTTGTAAAAAAGAAAGAATTAAAACGCTATCTTTAATACTTTTTACTTTGTGATTTTTTTAAAAGAGTAAGTTCCCACGCCGCACCCTGTATATCGGCTGATTGGGTATACCGTATACACCTGTTGACTGTGGTGCCGCGAACTGAATGGTACTGGCGATAATCACTATTCCGAGCCACAAGGCCGATCCGGCAACACCACACGGACATCCGATTCATTTTGAGTGAAAACACCTAAAAAAGAATACATTTTACTCCTGTATACATTTTACTCCTTCTGCTTAAGCTAATCCTGTTTTCGAATAATTGCAGAAACGTTAAAAACTAAATTCATACAAAACCATGATAAAATTGTTTCCGTGCTGATCGAAAAATTATTGATTTGGCCTTAGTTAAATTTTGCCTTCTGTTATTTAAATGAATTACCATTAGAAAACAAACAACACTTCATGTTTTTCCAATAAATTTTATTATGATAGCAATGCAATGAGCAAACCTGAAAAAATATTCTACTAGAAACAGACCTTGGTGGTACTAAAACATCTGGTCGGTGTTAACGGTAGGCATCGTTTAGTCAGTGCATGGCTTACACGAGTTGACAGCGTCTGGCCGTAATATCTACAATAACGGTAGAGTCAACGTAACACCTACAATAACGGTAGAGTCAACGTAACACCTACAATAACGGTAGAGTCAACGTAATTCCTTCAATAACGGTAGAGTCAACGTAATACCTACAATAACGGTAGAGTCAACGTAATACCTATAATAACGGTCGTCTCGCCGTAATACCTACAATAACGGTAGAGTCAACGTAATTCCTACAATAACGGTATAGTCAACGTAATACCTACAATAATGGTCATCTCGCCGTAATACCTACAATAACGGTAAAGTCAACGTAATACCTACAATAACGGTCATCTCGCCGTAATACCTACAATAACGGTATAGTCAACGTAATACCTACAATAACGGTCATCTCGCCGTAATACCTACAATAACGGTACAGTCAACGCAATACCTACAAAAACGATCGTCTCGCCGTAATACAACACCTACAATAACGGTAGAGTCAACGTAAAACCAACAATAACGGTAGAATCAACGTAATACCTACAATAACGGTAGAGTCAACGTAATACCTATAATAACGGTCGTCTCGCCGTAATACCTACAATAATGGTAGAATCAACGTAATCCCTACAATAACGGTAGAGTCAACGTAGTACTTACAATAACGGTAGAGTTAATGTAACGCCTACAATAATGGCCGAATCGACGTAAAACCCGAAATAACGGTCGTATATAGACGCTAAGCAGGTTCTCATCAACTCTGAGATCCGCGTAGAGCTTTGAATCCTGGATAAATTATCCAGGGTGGAATCTCTGAAGAAATTATTTGAACTTCAGTAGTCAAAGACGTTTAATCCCAATTGGTGCCATGAATCATCAGTGTCGATGAAAAGTCGATGAAAATAGTCAAGTTATTGAAGGCAAATCACCAAAAAGTATAGATAAACTAAATTGCTGAACAGTGTCAAGTGAGTTTTGTTATGTGAATAAATGTCATCTTTGTTCTACAGCTCCGACTCTGCCTAAGGAATCACGAGCCAATGTTCGTCACAGTAGCGTTGGCTTTAACGAACAAGCTCAGAGTTTGTCTAGGAGCGGTCTCTTTACTTCTCAAATACTCGTATTAATAGGGTAGCAGCATTCAGCATCCACAAATTTTCTATAATTTAGTTAGAGGTACTGAGACATTCTGTGTGGCTTAATTTCCCTATATTAGGGGGGGAATTATTGGGGTCATGGGGGTTTACTGCCAGAGAATTTCAGATTTTACACTCGCCTTCTAAGTCTTTGTTTTCCTTTCATGTACTCTTCGCCTTGTACTTAGAAATTTGTAATCAAACATTGTTTGTCATAGTTGCATCATGAATAGAGCGGTGTCTATAAGGTATTCAACGTATCAGAAGGTATTCAACGTAGCCGTGAAAACCAGAACGCTATATTAAGAATGAGGTTGATATTGGGGGTCTCACGTTGTCTCTTCATTTGGCTACTTGACAATGGAGGGCTTCGTGAGCTTCATTGTAGAGAGGAAGTCGCATTGTGTCCGACGCAGATGCTTTCATCAGCCAAACAACAGCAAATACGCGACTCCTAATTACGTTGAAATTGCGCAGATTGCTGCTGAGCGATGGAGTGCCTGGTATGGATGTGCCGTCTGATGAGGACGAGAGCTACATTTTCCTCGATCGCCACGAATAACTCACTCGAACAAATTAGCGCAGTCAAATTTGGTGATTACGACTAATAAACTAGCTTGTAAGTCGTGCTAGTTCCAACGCTGCCTCCTGATTGTCACGCACAATTATGGAGTTGAAGCTGCCATGAGAAACGGTGACATTTGTACTCTATATTAACATCAAAATGTAAAGATTCGAATCTAAGAATTGTAGTAGAAAATGCTATTCGATGATGACAGTAAAATCTTAGCAGAGATCACTTTTACTGTTTCTCACTTGTATAGAGGCCTGAAATGAAAGTATAAAATAATGGCTTATCTTTTCGATGATTGTGGAAGATCAGATGCTGCGCAATTGAATTTATTAATAAAATTTTGGGTTGTACGTGATCGTAAACGGTAATGGTGTAAGTATCAAATAATCAGTCGAGTTTCTACGTAGATATTTTATGAAAAATAAAAGACTTTTGTGTTTTTTATGCTTTTTTAGCGACCAAAGATCAATCAAAATTGTTCGTTCCTTATCAAAAATTTATTGCAGACAAATAAGTTTAGTTACTAGAATTTCAACTTCATGTACGGTTTTGTCAATTGGGTTGTTCTAAATTCCGAAATCACACCGCACATCGTTTGACTATCCGTATTCCGTATTACTGGAGTCCGCAAAATTTCAGATAGCGGTTTTGAGATTTAACGTTTAAGAATTAATAAAATTCTGCATATTAAGGAACCATCGATTTTATTGCGGTAATTTAATCAGGTAAAAGTATATCGGGGCAAGTCAGGAGCGTCTGCAGGCGCATCCAACTTTGAAAAATTTCTATACTCAAAATTGCCGAAAACAAACTTGACCACTGGCATGATCCTCCTTTAATAGCAGTTTGAAAACTCCGGTATCTTAGCGTGCAGCTTAAGAATCAAATGGATAATTTTATGATGCATAGAATAACATTCCCCTTCAGTCATTATGTTTGTGGAAAATTGGCCGTCGATATATAGTAATACTCATAGCTTGGACTCGAAACAGTTGGTATTAACCGTGAAGCTCTTAAGCTGAAGGTGTCAGCAGGAAATATTAACTGCTGTCGACTATGACATCCACTATGAAACCAAGAATGTGGATTGGTTTTGTAGGACTATCATGGGCAAAAATTTGTTCATGATTACGATGATGCCTAAATGGTCCTCATCTTGGTGTGAGACCACAGCCCTGAGAACTTCATTCCTTATATTGAACCTCGCGCACAACCACGTATCACGAGGTGTGAATTTTTGCTGGTGACGTTCTGGTGGACAGGCGGGCTGAGGAGACACGAGGGCGACAACGAAACAAGCAGTGAATGCGGCAGGCATTAGATTTTAGTGGCACACATCACTCGGAACGGGTTCGTGGATACAAATTTTGCTTCGATACGTATTCTACAAAACATCAAACATAATTATTAATCATGAGCGTAGCTTAAACTTGAAAGAGCTAAGACAATATATAAATTGACAGAAAAAAATGGGAGATTTATTGTAAAATATTGCTAGAAATTTCACAATAAATCTACAATTTCAAAATATTGCCTGCTGGAAATTTCAGCGACGCAACTCTCGATCATTTTCCTTGTTTGGTGACATTGTTCCTCAATAGAAGACAATCGCTATCAAAAACCAAAAAAAGTCCCATTTCAATTTTCAAGAAACCTTAAATTATCTTTGATCCTAAAGCGTGATAAACCTATTAATTCCAATAATCAATAGTGTTTAATGACGAAAATATTCTAATTTTGCCAATTGCAGTTTTTAATTAGTTCTCTTTCGTCTCAAATTTGCATCTAATTTTAAAATAGTTATAATTTTCAGCTCAAAATGGAAGAAAAAAAAGATAAAAATGCCTTAAAGTGAAACATGTCTCTGGTTCATCAACAAAAGCTATGGTCAGGATTTGACAGAGAAATTTCCGTAAGTTATCCACTTTGATATGTTGACCAGTGACTGTCATCAATAAATTACTCGAACTGCAAAGCAGCTTCAGTGAAGCTAGAATGAATGAGCCTGTGAAAAATGCAAGCATTCATTCGGACGTTGCTCCACTGGCCCTATTTTATGAAACAGAATCCGTCAAGCACTGTATGCCGTACGCTGAAAAGAGGACGGCACTCTAATTCCAACTGGAAGATGAAGGATAAATTTGACATAAAGTTTACTGCAATGCGCGAACAAAATTAATAAAAACTTTGATGGAAAATCTTGAAAACAATGTATTTCGCTAACAGAATTTTGAAGACGGACAAGTAAACTAAGTTTCGACTCTCAAATGACGTGAAAAATTCTATATTGCAATAATATTCTGATTGAAATGTATTCTGAAATAATGATCTTTTCAAACATCTTTCTACGACAGCCGAAACCAAAAATTGCAGGGCAGAAAATCTGTGTAAAAGTGTCTTCAAACTTGGTTGGAGATTTTTACCATTTTAAGAATTTTTTTTTCACAACTCTTGTATCAAAAGGTACTATGCAGAATTTTGTGATAGCATTTATCAGGTTTTGTGGAATATCAAGTGCTATTGTCTTGACCACAGTGAAGAGAGGAACATAATATTGATGCAGCACAATTTAAGTTGTTGAATATCAGAACATCGAGAGAGTTCATGTTGTGTGTTCCAGGCATCGTAAATCTTTAGTTAAATTTTGAATTATAGTCGCCATAATGTAATAGAAATATGTAATCTATTTCGTCATACATGTATGGAATATGTGCATTTAATTTTTGTAGATATATTTGATCACATAATATACTTCAAACACAAAATAAAATTACTGCTTAAATGGTTTTAAATAACGCAAAGAACTAAAATATTAGCGCCATTCATCATAATAAAAAAGACCGCCAATTACATTTGTTTCCAATGATCTGAAATGAAAACTATTGTGCCGAAATTAGCGTAATAAATTCGAACGTATTTTGTTTGAAGAAGTAGATCGCCTGGTCACAATTTGCTTTACACATAAAATCTTTTCCCTCAAGTATAATATCTTGGAATTAGATCAATTTAAAGCCCTTGTTAGAATTATTTTAAAGTTTGAATGCTTTCCTAGCGAAAACGTAAATTCTTTCGTTTCATTGCATTTAATCTATTTTAATTAGCATGCAATGATCATTATTTAGCTTTTTTGTTAACGTCGATTCATCGATAGTCATAATATTTTCAGAGTTTTTAGAAAACAGTCCACATTCAATTGTGCATAACTAGTTTTCAGAACTGTTTGAAAAATAGCAAACAACTGTCAAAAGTTTCACCAATTCGATTAGAATCAACAATCCAAGTGACCCAATTGCGGCTTGCTGTCCAAGTCCGTTGGTTTCTGTCGGAGCGCCGGCTGTTCCTTCAATTGAATTCAGATAAGTGAACAGCATCGTTACTGCAGATCAGTATTCCACCCACGTGCCGGCAAACTGAGCAGCCTTTGTTGGTTCACGTCGAGCAAAGCTTTTTTGAAAATTGCGCCTATTTTTCAGTGGAAAATGAGTCATGCTGAATTATTACAAGCAGTATTTCCACTACTCGAATCACCCAATATTTGATATCGTTGCTATATTTTCCATGGAAACATTCATGAACGATAACAAATTTTCATATCATCATTTCAGTTGCTAGGCTACAAAATTCTTCACGCAGCACAGTGGATGCTTATATGTTCATTTGTTTTACTTGATTTTCAGTCAACGAATTTTATAAATTTATTCAATGCCGGTGATAATTCTTTTCAGAACGGTTATCAACGTTACTTCGAGTTCGTAGACATGAGATTCTCTTAGTTAACTATTTTGTGTACTTTTTTCAATACAGGCCACGGGGGTAAGTGTGCTGACTTAATTCATTTTCATGTAATTTTCTTGTAACAATATACTGAACTTGCATGCAAATGGTTTTCGTACAAAAGGATTTACTCAAATCATCTCTCACAATTTTCACGATAAATTCTAAAAAAACTTTTCAATTTGCAGCGCTGATATTCTTTCAGTTTTTACAATACTTATTTGATGAACATACGCATACCGATAACATACTAATTTGAATATGCAAGGTTTTGCTTTTTTATAATTGCGTGGGAATTGCGATGCCTAACGCACATGGTGTTTATGCACTTAACGCACACACATTTATTTAGGTAGTTTTTACGTGCTCAATCGTTGCGTCATTTCTTTGTAGATATTCCAAGAATCGAGCTTCATTCCAGAGCTTCATCATATTATGTAGAACTGTTCTAGTTGTGCAAATTTATCATGAGTTGATAATATACGTGTTTATCCTGCCTGTCGCCTGATCTATTTGTGTTCGGTGTAAACAAATTGTGGACGGGGATTAAAAAAAATTATATTTGATCATGGGTGGCATTAATAATCTATTCAACGTGCCTGGTGCAACATTTTTGTATAAATAAATAAACAAATAATATTTCGTCAAAATGAGTTGTTTCTAGCTGCAAATTTCAGCTGAAATCAGTAGGTATTCATTTTCAATATAATCATTCAAAATCCATAAGCTCCGACATTAATTCGTGTACCCTATATGTAATTCGGTAAAAAAATACCAATTATTTAGAACGGAGTGATGAATCATAACGTTTAAATTAAATAAACACATTCCAAAGTTAACAATTAAAAAAATTGTTTAACTTGCAAGCTAGGCAGCCGAAACTTTTTTCCAGCTTCGCCTGTAAAAGTCAAACAGGTCATTAAGGTCACCCGTGATAAGTTTTCTGTCCTATTCCCACCAGTTCAACAGCAGCGAAAATTTCACCACAATCTCGATTATTAATTTTTTCTGTTTTCTTTGTCTTTTTCCGCAATTGCTTCTCTGCTGGTTTATTAAGCCACCGGTGCAATAGTTACATTTAGCATTATTTATCAACAGGAAGGAACACCGAGCACTGCATTGTTTACCAAGTTCACGCGGCCATGTACGGTAGCAGTAAGCAGTTTCCACAAGATTGATCTTTCCATTGTCTATCAAGTCTCCCCATTGAGCTCTTGACACTCTGCATTCCACAGCAAGATCGGTTATTTATTTTTATTTCAAGTGCACTGAGCCAGTCAGTCATCGATCAACAGCAGATCACAGTTCTAAACAAACTCGGTCATGGCTTCTCTGCTTACGAGTTCACTGCTCGATGCAATTGATCAACATCAGCCTGAAGTTTGCCAGCGACTTCATCATTCATTTCTCCGTCTGGTCTGGCAGTTCAATTCGTAACTATCACGCACTCTTATTGATCGCCTTTCAAGTTTACAAAACTTTGGCTGGATTGCAACATTAGAGCAGAAAAATTTGCGATTTTTCGTATAAAGTAATTCTACTTGATAGTTGAAATTGTTAAGCTCTTTTCAGACAATTAATTTAACTGTAAATCTGGCAGCAAATTGTATGCCTTAGTTGGTAAGTTTAAAATTAGAATTTATTTATATATAAACATTAACAAGCATCATTACTGCATTTAGAAAAATGCGATTAAATGGAATTGAATAGATGAAGAATTCATTACAATTCTGCTGCCACCGCGTGGGGAAATGGTAGCTAAGGAAAATGTCCAATATATTGACACAGCAGGTGTTCGGAGCAATTGCTTGGGACCTCGTCTCGTACTTGTACATATATCAATACTAACACAAGAATTCTAAAATAATCATGATACTTTTCCAGAACATATATGCTAAAAATTATCTATAATATATATATAATACTTAACAGTGAAACAGTGTATATGATATAAATATAATATACATTTGATATACAGTATATATGTAAGTAGACATAGATTGCAACAACACTTGTGGTGGTTGAGAACAATAAAGATGGAGCACAAACCTGGTGCCGACGCCACACTCCGTGGAGCAAGGCTCCCACTCCCCCACCTCCCACACAGGACTCCCCCCACCCGCTCCCCCAGCTGGGGGAGTATTGGAGGAGGTGTTCGGGAACAGCGTCGGACACGGCGCTACTTGACACGACTGTTCCCGTGGCAACAAGATGAACAATTAGAACAACAGTTAGAACAATTGTGGCCATTAACAATGACAATTAGAAGAACAATTAGAACAACTTGTGGGCACCATCAACGAGAAGTAGAACAATTGTGGGCACGAAAAACAACAATTAGAAGTACAAGAATACCTAGTTTCAGAGGATGATATGCAACTTGCATATTATTATTATCATTCCAAGTATATTATTGCAAGCAAGTGATATTATTACAAGTAATATTCTAATTTACTAATGATGACTAATTAATTAGCCAATTACAGCTAGCCGCCAATTGTGACATGACATGTGTACAACATGTGTAATCTTCGTCATGAAATTACCAATGTTGACTTCATAATCGTGCTTGTAACAGGGGAAATAATTTGATATTCCGGCTCGTTATATTTGATATTCCGGCTCTTTATATATAATTTGATATTCCAGCTCGTTGTATTTGATATTCCGGCTCGTTATCTATAATTAGACATTAGTTATAATAGGCAATAGTTATAAAGTATGATGGGGGCGGACCTGTAGTGTGGGCAGGACGGGAGGGTCGAGGCAGGCCCCCCGGGGCACGACCATCGTGTAGGAGGAGGACACCTCCTGCTGGCACTGCACCTCCCGCTCCTGCGTGCCTATACCGCATGTGGTGCTGCACGCACCCCACGCACCCGCTACCCACCTGCGGCACATGTGGGGGTTATGCGGTGGGGTTATGTGGTGCTGCACGCACCCCACGCACGGGCTACCCACCTGCGGCACATGTGGGGGTTATGTGGGTGGAGGTTATGTGGTGGGGTTGCGGTTATGTGGTGGGGGTGCAATTACACAAAAGGAAGATCATATCATCATATCATCTTCTCTGCTAACTTAACTTTTCAAGCCACTGTATTGTTGCAAATAAAGGAAACCATTGATTCTCACATGCGATCGTCCCTAGTTTATAAATATAGTTGTGCACGATGTGCATCTGCGTACGTAGAGATGACGGCACGCAACCTTTACACTAGGGTCGCTGAGCATAAAGGGAGGAGTTATAGGACTGGGCAGTTACTATCGCGCCCTCCTCATTCGGCTGTGCGCACTCACGCCGAACAGTGCAACGTTCCGGTGTCCGACACTGACTTTAAGGTTTTAGCTTTTAGTTCTGGTGCTTCCGATCTGCGCATTTTGGAATCACTGTATATTTTTAAAGAGAAGCTTAGTTTAAATGCTGTATACAGTTCTTATCCATTAGAAATTGTGAATAGATAGGTACTTACTTTATTATTCTGCCCTTTGTCTGTAAATTTAGGTTTTTAACTTCTGTTTGTGTTTTTTTTATAACCTCCAAACTAATTTTCTGCATTTATCTGTGTTCTAGATTTATCGAACTTACGATGGAGCTGGTCTCCGAAACGTTTTCAATAGAGAAATGCTGAATTTTTGTGGCGTTTTCTTCGCTTTTAAATTTCTAGTGAATCTGCGATTCAAGCAGTCTAGTGACATTATTACTTGTGTTCGATCAAAATACGGCAAAGATGGTTGCCACTTCTTTAGAAAATACTGTGATCTTCCCTGAAAGACAGCAAAGACTTCGTTAGACATTGATTTCCTGGTGAAGTGTAAGATTTACGGTGTTTTCCCTAAGTTCCTGAGATTCAAGCTTTACAAACGGTGCCTTCATAATTCAAATTTTTATAAATCGTGGCAGAACAAGCTCCTCTCCAAGGAATTATCCTCAAAGAGGAAAACTCTNCGGTGGGGTTATGTGGTGCTGCACGCACCCCACGCACGGGCTACCCACCTGCGGCACATGTGGGGGTTATGTGGGTGGAGGTTATGTGGTGGGGTTGCGGTTATGTGGTGGGGGTGCAATTACACAAAAGGAAGATCATATCATCATATCATCTTCTCTGCTAACTTAACTTTTCAAGCCACTGTATTGTTGCAAATAAAGGAAACCATTGATTCTCACATGCGATCGTCCCTAGTTTATAAATATAGTTGTGCAAGATGTGCATCTGCGTACGTAGAGATGACGGCACGCAACCTTTACACTAGGGTCGCTGAGCATAAAGGGAGGAGTTATAGGACTGGGCAGTTACTATCGCGCCCTCCTCATTCGGCTGTGCGCACTCACGCCAAACAGTGCAACGTTCAGGTGTCCGACACTGACTTTAAGGTTTTATCTTTTAGTTCTGGTGCTTCCGATCTGCGCATTTTGGAATCATTGTATATTTTTAAAGAGAAGCCTAGTTTAAATGCTGCATACAGTTCTTATCCATTAGAAATTGTGAATAGATAGGTATTTCTTTATTATTCTGCCATTTGCCTGTAAATTTAGATTTTAACTTCTGTTGTTTTTGTTTTTTATGAAAATGCTGAATGCTGCTGATGCTGAAAAATGCTGAATTTTTGTGGCGTTTTCTTCGCTTTTAAATTTCCATTGATACCCTCACGTGATAAAGAATTGAACAAAGTATTGAAATTTTCAAACTAAATAACCATACTGAATTGTTAGTTTTTGTGGGGTGGATAGCTAGAGGTCAGCATAGCCCAAGTCCACAGTGCGATTCATATACCTTCCCGAGCGTAATCATGCCTGAGGGCTTAGTAGCCTGCACTACAACGTGCCTAAAGCCATAGTGGCCATTTCCCTTCATGGAAGTGAGTAAATAAGCCAAATAGCATCAAGCCATTGCAACAACAGCCGTGGTCAAAGCTCTAAACTGCAGCGTGGTTGTACTTCACGCAGCCGGGCATCTTCACGGCTCTCGACACAGCGCCCACCACAACAGCGCCGTTCGGTCACAGGCACTGGTTCACAGCGCCGGAGCACAACTGGCCGGAGCACAACAGGCCCTACCTACAACGCCTTACCCCGGCCCTACTCCTAACATAACCTAACGTAAGGCGTTGTAGGTAGGGCCTGTTGTGCTCCGGCGCTGTGAAGCAGTGGCTGTGTTGTGCAAAGCGGATTTACTGTTAGCCGGAGTGGTCTGCGGCTGTTAAGATTTACGGCACGAGTAAGAAGGGATGGTGTGGAGTAAAAATCTGTTGAGCAGAGCCAGATTACCATTGAATATTGGATGTAGTGGTTTGTGGAGTAAGGCATCGCTGACTTAAAGTTGGTGTGGTGATATGAGTCACTTACTCACAGCTCATTGATCTGAGGCTATGTGTAGATATTGCATGCTGATGGTTGGCGTTGTGCCCAGGGCCTGTTTACAAGTCAATTTTGTTACCCACGGCTGCGCTCCCGTTTTTGTGCCCGGAAATAAACTTCAAATCAATTGAATTTCAAATCAAGGCGCAGTTTCAGATTTTTTCAAAGCCGGCCCTCCATTTCACACTGCCTTTATTTAAATTCCGCCAAATTAAAAAAAGCCTCAAGTCCAAACTTTCGTTTTTTTCTAGGAGTCAAACTAAATTTTCAAACTATGGTTTCTGACATATAAAAAAATTAGGTTTCCAGGAAATTGTTTTGAAAAATAACGCGTTACCTGGCAGGACAAGGCTGCAGGCCGCGTTACCTGGCAGGACAAGGCTGCAGGCCGCGTTACCTGGCAGGACAAGGCTGCAGGCCGCGTTACCTGGCAGGACAAGGCTGCAGGCCGCGTTACCTGGCAGGACAAGGCTGCAGGCCGCGTTACCTGGCAGGACAAGGCTGCAGGCCGCGTTACCTGGCAGGACAAGGCTGCAGGCCGCGTTACCTGGCAGGACAAGGCTGCAGGCCGCGTTACCTGGCAGGACAAGGCTGCAGGCCGCGTTACCTGGCAGGACAAGGCTGCAGGCCGCGTTACCTGGCAGGACAAGGCTGCAGGCCGCGTTACCTGGCAGGACAAGGCTGCAGGCCGCGTTACCTGGCAGGACAAGGCTGCAGGCCGCGTTACCTGGCAGGACAAGGCTGCAGGCCGCGTTACCTGGCAGGACAAGGCTGCAGGCCGCGTTACCTGGCAGGACAAGGCTGCAGGCCGCGTTACCTGGCAGGACAAGGCTGCAGGCCGCGTTACCTGGCAGGACAAGGCTGCAGGCCGCGTTACCTGGCAGGACAAGGCTGCAGGCCGCGTTACCTGGCAGGACAAGGCTGCAGGCCGCGTTACCTGGCAGGACAAGGCTGCAGGCCGCGTTACCTGGCAGGACAAGGCTGCAGGCCGCGTTACCTGGCAGGACAAGGCTGCAGGCCGCGTTACCTGGCAGGACAAGGCTGCAGGCCGCGTTACCTGGCAGGACAAGGCTGCAGGCCGCGTTACCTGGCAGGACAAGGCTGCAGGCCGCGTTACCTGGCAGGACAAGGCTGCAGGCCGCGTTACCTGGCAGGACAAGGCTGCAGGCCGNATATATTTCACCCACCACCCGCCATATATTTCACCCTCCACCCGCCATATATTTCACCAGCCACCCGCCATACATTTCACCCGCCACATCTTTCACCCGCCACCCGCCATATATTTCACCCGCCACCCGCCATATATTTCACCCGCCACCTGCCATATATTTCACCCACCACCCGCCATACATTTCACCCACCACCCGCCATATATTCCACCCGCCACCCGCCATATACTCCTCCCGCCATCTCACCGCCGCCACAGGACTTGCTGCACTCAGAGAAGCCCTTGCCGACCCAGTGGTGGCGGCTGAGGCGGCGGGCGGCGGCGGCGGCGTCGTTACGAAGCTTCTTCTGCCGCCGCCGTCCCGCCACCTGCTGCTCCCCCGACGAGTTCAACACCAACTGACATCAACACATCAATTATTTAGAGACATCAAGCCACTCAACTATGGCCATTAAGCCACTCAACTATAGCCTGGCATCAGAATTCAAGCAAGAAATTATCATGACTTAATTCTTAAGATTCCAATTTAAGCAATTATGTACGTATCTCAAAATTTTACTTCAACTAATTTCGTCAAGTTCTAATCGAACTAAAAATGTCGAATTCTAATTCAACTAATTCCATCAAGTTCTAATTCAACCAATTTCATCAACTTCTAATTTAATTAATTTCATCAAGTTCTAATTCGACCAATTTCATCAACTTCTAATTTAATTAATTTCATCAAGTTCCAATTCAACCAATTTCATCAAGTTCTAATTCGACCAATTTCATCAAGTTCTAATTAAACCAATTTCATCAAGTTCTAATTTAACTAATTTCATCAACTTCTAATTTAAATAATTTCATCAACTTCTAATTTAACCAATTCCATCAAGTTCTCATTCAACCAATTTCATCAACTTCTAATTCAACCAATTTCATCAACGTCTAATTTAAACAATTTCATCAACTTCTAATTTAAACAATTTCATCAACTTCTAATTTAACTAATTTCATCAACTTCTAATTTAACTAATTTCATCAACTTCTAATTCAACTAATTTCATCAAGTTCTAATTCAACCAATTTCATCAAGTTCTGAAGCAAGCAAGGCTCGTAGTCGGCGCGCGGTCTGAGACGAAGTATTGGCGACCGCGGTGCGAAATCCTCGCTCTGTCCTTAGTATCCTTAGTAGTCTCCTAGCTCGGCTAGTTGCTACTATTGATCTTTTTTAGTCTTTGTACTATGACATCAGAGCCAGCACTTTTTTAGGGTAACGGTCGAATGGCCAACGGACGAATGGCCAGCGGTCGACTAGAACTGAAGATCCAAGATCTTCAGTTGAGATCACCAATGTTTACATGATTCTCGTTCAGGGCCTATACTTTTAAAAAAATATAACTCAGTACTCACCGCAGTGAGTGACAGAGAGCGCATTTTCTCGTCGACGAAAAAACGAAGTCACGAACGGACGGACAAACGGACAGACAGACGGACAGACGGACGGACAGACGGACATGGCGAGGACAATAGTGCATTTTTTTCATAAATGAGAAAATGCGCTAAAAAGTTAAGAGATCGTAAGTTCATCAGCCAATCATTGACGGCCTTCCAAGCCAAATCCACCAACCGTAGACAAGAAAATAGAGCGTAAGTACTTACGTTCACTTAGCGAGTTTTGAAAGCATGGCTGTTGAAAAAAAGCATGTTTGAAAGCATGGGGACTGTTAAGAAATTTACGACGCATGCGTACCATTTTTGTATTCACAAAGCCTTTATCAGAACTGAAGGTATTCAGTATTTTAACAACAAAAAGAATAAATATATAAAAATATTAAAGTTTTTTAAAAAATTTCTACATCATAGCTCTTTAATAAAAAACTTTAGATATTTTGTTGTTATTAGCCACCGCTTGTAAATAAATGGCAGGATCAGAATGAGAAAATTCTGATCGTCAACACGCCCCCACATTTCGTCGTGTTCAACTAACTTCGTCAATTCAACTCAAGTCGTCAAGTTCAGATTTCAACCAATAATCTTGAGATTCTAATTCACCTACAATTTATAAGTTCAAATTCAACTAATTTTCTTATAACTATAATCCAGCTATTCTATTAAAGTTCAAATTAACAAATTCAAGCAAAGTTTATAATTCTTGCTTCTTAAAAATAGAATGTCTGTCATAATAATGTTTCTAAAATTCGTCAGGGATAGAACGATATAAAATAATGCATTCAATAATATTTAATGATATAATAATTTATAATATAGTATAAAAACGTATAATATAATACCTAATAATATAATAATAATAAAATTAAAATTGAACTGACGGTGGCGTTAGGGGCTTCCTGAGCGACGACCCTGGGTGGCGGCGGGTGGTGGCGGTGGCGGTGGTGGGGGAGGGTG
>NW_025941057.1:78095-79300 GCF_000764305.2 Hyalella azteca
AACTTAATGAGGGAACACGGTAACTTAATGAGGAAACACAGTAACGTAATGAGGGAACACAGTAACTTAATGAGGGAACACAGTAACTTAATGAGGGAACACGGTAACTTAATGAGGAAACACAGTAACGTAATGAGGGAACACAGTAACTTAATGAGGGAACACAGTAACTTAATGAGGGAACACGGTAACTTAATGAGGAAACACAGTAACGTAATGAGGGAACACAGTAACTTAATGAGGGAACACAGTAACTTAATGAGGGAACACGGTAACTTAATGAGGAAACACAGTAACGTAATGAGGGAACACAGTAACTTAATGAGGGAACACAGTAACTTAATGAGGGAACACGGTAACTTAATGAGGAAACACAGTAACGTAATGAGGGAACACAGTAACTTAATGAGGGAACACAGTAACTTAATGAGGGAACACGGTAACTTAATGAGGAAACACAGTAACTTAATGAGGGAACACAGTAACTTAATGAGGGAACACAGTAACTTAATGAGGGAACACGGTAACTTAATGAGGAAACACAGTAACGTAATGAGGGAACACGGTAACTTAATGAGGAAACACAGTAACTTAATGAGGGAACACAGTAACTTAATGAGGGAACACAGTAACTTAATGAGGGAACACAGTAACTTAATGAGGGAACACAGTAACGTAATGAGGGAACACGGTAACTAAATGAGAACACAACAACCTAATGAGCACCTAATACCTCGAGAAGATTGCAATAAGTTGATGTGAACACAACTTAATATGAAGATAACAACTTTAATGAGAAAGAAAGCACATAAAGGGAAGAATAAATTATATTGACATAATGAGATAACGACAACTTAACATGTACGTAATGAGATATAGCTTGTTATAAACATGGCAACTTATTGGCATATCAACAGCTAAACGAGTATGAAAATTAACACTTAATGTAAAGTAAAAGTTAAAAATAATAAATATCTTATTCTATGAGCAAAAATAACCAATACTTAATAAAAGTAAAATTAAAATACTAAAACCTATTTTATTTAATATTTAATTTTATGTTTTTTTCATTTTTTAAATATTTTATTTTGACAAATATTTTATTACAAAAGCAGAAATAATTAATACTTAATGTAAGGTAAAAGTAAAAATTAGAAATATTTTATTCCTATTTTAAAATTACCTGGGCGGGGGTCTGGGGGGGT
>NW_025941057.1:79762-128528 GCF_000764305.2 Hyalella azteca
AGGGTAGCAAGTGAGGGTAAGAGGGTAGCAAGTGAGGGTAAGAGGGTAGCAAGTGAGGGTAAGAGGGTAGCAAGTGAGGGTAAGAGGGTAACAAGTGAGGGTAAGAGGGTAACAAGTGAGGGTAAGAGGGTAACAAGTGAGGGTAAGAGGGTAGCAAGTGAGGGTAAGAGGGTAACAAGTGAGGGTAAGAGGGTAACAAGTGATTCTTTGTTAGGTAACAAGAGACGATCAAAGTGACACGATTTATCAAACTAAACACCTATAATCACAGGAAGTTCCTTACGAAATACTTTCGCTGAAACAACGAAGCTTAAATAAAGGTTATTTCAACGTTCAAGACGCCTGGTATTGACAACCCCTAAATAAATAAGGCGTTATTCACCGAAGAAGTTCTGCGACGGCCGCAGCTCGCTGACGGTAACGTTGCAGGCGCCAGCAGGTAGCGTTGTCACGACGTTGTAGCCCAACGTCAACCCCGACCTCGTGAAGATACCTGCAGCACGTCACCATTGTTGTCACTATCATCGCTGGAAACTGTCAACATGATTGTGAGGATTCCTATGGCAAATCATTATCATCGTCACTATCATCGGAGTAAATTAAGTCTATCAACGTGATGTTAGGATTCCTATGGCCTGTCACTATTATCGTCACAGTCATCTAAGTAAAATATCAACGTGATGGTGTATATCCATCTACGCAGGTAATCATGATTGTGAAAATGTTATATTCACACTATACGATGGGACCTGCAAAAAACCGATCTGACTGAGTGGTGGGCAGAGTTTTGATAGGACCGCATTCTTCCAGTAGGTGCATATGCTACTGAAATTTCACAGTTTAGCCAGGTTCACACCATACTACCAGGAATATGCCAGTCACGTAACACCAGTCGTTCAAGGCACCTGCATGCCACCTGCATGTCAGGTACTAGTGGCAGCACTAGTACCTGACACTAGTCTGCAGAGGCAGCACTAGTACCTGACACTAGTCTGCAGAGGTAGCACTAGCAGCACTAGTACCTGACACTAGTCTGCAGAGGTAGCACTAGCAGCACTAGTACCTGACACTAGTCTGCAGAGGTAGTTGTGTGTGGTGCAGACGTCGCAGCTGAGGAGCCCCCCACGGCCCCCCACGTACAGGTCGTGGTGGGGGAGCGGCGCCCCTCGCAGGGCTGCAGACCGCGGCGCCCCCTCGTCGCCCTCTGCTGACGAGGGCAGGAACACGTCGCGCTCGTCACGAGCCTCGTCTTGCTCACGGGACGAGGGCTGGACCAGGGGGTAGAGGGCAAATTGAGCAATGGAATTAGGTGTCGTTTGTGATACAATTCACACCAGTTTGAATAATTGTACCACAGGAAAGCTCTCATACGTCATCTTAAATGCTTGTTCATTTCAATTTTTTCCCACGCCCCTTCAATTGTCGTACCTCGCTTTTTTCAATTGTCGTACTTCTCTTCCGAAGTGCACCGCTTTTTGTTCACCAAGCCAAATATGCAGTTCAAAGTTCTATCTGTAATTATTTCAAATGTAGGTCTCGTCGGTTCCAATAAAGAATAAATCTTTTACATAAGCTATTCATTCACTTTTCATATATTCACATGCTAGTCCATTTTTTTAAAGCCAAACAATTAACATTACTGAGCATCGTTACCGGGAACAGTGTATCGTTATTCGTATGACGTTAGAAGTTTTTCGCAAGTTATCACATTCGCGTCCTTCTCTATGTTATTAGCTTATCTATTTGAGAAAGTCTCATGCAATTATACCGACGATCCTGGAATATCAGGGATGGCTGTTTATTTCCCGACAAAAAAGGCAAAAAGACAACGCTTATCATGAACAGATAATATTTCATAGAAGATGAAAAAATATTCTACTCTTGATAACATGATTCAATTGAATACTAGTTAATAAAATACTGAATTTCATGAATAATTTATTAATTAGGAATAGACGATGATGAGATGGATAACATTGACATTTTATATAATTAATTACTTTTCGTCTTGAAGGAAGTTGTATTCACTGTCATAATTGAAGGTTACTAAAATTATTGGAACACAAAACTCGTCAAAATTAGGTCAAAATTATATAATTGAATTCCAGGTTGGGATCAAACTGATAAGTTAATTTCTCTAATGAAAAGCTCGAAAATCCCGGGCCTATACTTTCAAAAAAAGTTAAGAGTTCGTAAGTTCATCAGCCAATCATTGACGGCCTTTCGAGCAAAATCCGCCAATCATAGACAGGAAAATAGAGCGTAAGTACTTAGGTTCTATATTCTTGTCTATGATTGGTGGATTTTGCTTGAAAGGCCGTCAATGATTGGCTGATGAACTTACGATCTCTTAACTTTCTTTGAAAGTATAGGCCATGGTCCGTAAAACAGTGACCACAGGCATGTCTGCCTCACCTGATGAGGGTCGATGGCAGCGATGGGGTCCACAGCCTTGGTACCTTCGTCACCTCCCTCAGCTACCTCCTTCACCAGCGACATGATCTCCAGACCATGAGGAAGTTTAAACTCCTTCCCGGCAGGATGAAGTTCAGGTTTAAGTTCATTAGGTTCTTCTTCCGAGTCAAAAGTCAAGTGATGATGCCTTGATGCACCTTTTCTGGAATCTTTCGCATAGGAAGATCTAATATTTGACATCGTTTCCGACTGATCTTCAGTCTTGTCCGACTTGGAATTATGATGTTTTTTACGTTTGGGCTTCTTATTGTGGAATATTTCAGTTCCCTCTTGCAAAATCTTGTTTTCAGCGAGGTCATCATCGTTTCCTTTGTGTGACATCGGAGTTTCTGCGGGTGTCCCTTTATTTTCATTCATCAAATTACCGTTTTCTTTGACGTCAACATCATTTTCTTGGTCGTGACGTTGAACGACGGCACTCGCTTTCCGATGATGACGTGCGTCTACACCTTCATGGGGGTATCGCTCCCCTACATCGTCGCCTTCGTCACCAAGCTCCGCTTCATCGTCAGTCAAGTAGAGACCGTCGGTCTCGTAGCTGCTCGGTTCCTCGTCTGAGTATAAGAACTTTTCATCGTCGGTCTCTTCGTCAGGTGTGACGTGGCCCACCTCATCGTCCTCCCTGGCCTCAGCAGCGCTCATCTGTGGACGGAATAATATGCAAATGATATTCTAGAATCGTACACAGCATGATTGTGTGAAAAATTTGATACGTTCATCAAAAGAGCGTCTTGTGTGTTGTATTATTGAATTAACAATTAAAGAATCGATTATTGAAACGTTGATGAGGAATGTTCGCTAGACATAATTAGTGTTAAAATCAACAAATTCCTTTTTGCAACACAATCTCCCTTTTCCAGATTGGACGATATTATGAAAGGTAGCGAGCTGTGTGTTTACTTTAATGATAAATGAATTTTTATTAATACATTTCATACATTGCAATATACATTTCGGCTTGGAGATGCATATGATGAAAGAACTATATAGCACCATATGAAAAGATCAGTATTTTTAATATGCATCCCAAAGCTCCAAAGCTCGCATAAAATTATGAATTTTAGGCAGGTCCGCGCAATATGCCAGGGGAAGAGCCCTAGGCATATTTCAAGTCTTAAAGTTATTGAAACACCAAGCAATAATATAATACAACCAAACGTTTCAAAGAATGTGCTTGACGCGCCAAGATTTACAGGAGTCCAGATCATCAGAGGAGATGAATGGACCGCGAAGTCCTGTATGGACGGTTATGTATATTTAACATTTGTATTTAACGTGTATGTTGACCTCGTCTATTAGCTACCATCGGATGTTGAACGCCGCAGTTGCAAAACATCAGTAACCGCGCTACCCTGCTACATCAACTACATTAAAAACATTCCGAATCAAGTATCGGTTCAATGGTGTAATGGTATATATGTAATGGTATCGGTTTTATGCTGTAATGGTACGTAATAGTATCGGTTCTACGGAGTAATGGTACGTAATAGTATCGGTTCTATGGTGTAATGGTTAGCACTTTGGACTCTGAATCCAACAATCCGAGTTCGAGTCTCGGTAGAACCTTGCCTAAAATTTTACAGTCACGATACGAAAATTAGCAGCGTACCTACGCAGAAATGTTCTTACGTTAATATTAATTTCGCTGATACACGAAAGCGAAAATTTGTGTTAAAGATGGCACTGTCGCTGAAAAAAACGCCCGACCCGCTGCTCGATCACAATAAGATGCCATAAAGAATGACGATCAAAATCTACGGGAAATTTCATGACAAAACTCAAAATAATGTCACTTGGCCAACCTATATAATCCGATTCTCGAAAGTGGGCCATTATCAACATCTATTCCGAGAAAAATATGTAGATAAATAAGTAAAACAAAAATAAGAAATAACTAAAAATAGGTCAACATTTTTTACAAAACTTGGCAGGATTCCAAAGATAATAAATCTTAAGATGAAAGTCCTGACAGCAAACAAAAAAAATGTTAATAAATGATTTGAAGCGATCATAGTTCCGACGTCGCTGTCTGTCTAGATCGTGGAGGCCTCTTATTTAGAATCACAACTTGCAGGGTCGACGCAAAAACTTAAATTATTCTGAAAAGAAACAAGTTAACCGAAAATTTTATGAAAAGGTCTAAATTCGACGTGGATGTAGACTTCACGGTCGCTTGAAAAGAACTGAGTTACGCTCGCTCCGACGTAGAACCCGTTCCCGAATAATTTAAACATCATTTAAACGTTGTTTCAGAACTGTTTTTCGTTTATCAAAAAACACAAGCGCGCGTTCTTTTATCGACCCAGAAAAGACGCTATGATTTTAAAAATTTATCTCTTTTGTTATACGTTTTTTTGTGTTTATTTCCCCTAAAACTCGCGTCATGAACCGAAGTTTTCAAAGATCCAAATAAATAAATAAAAAGCAAAAGAAGAAAAGCACTAATGACTTCTCAGACAACGGAATAGTTCTGCTTTATTATTTATTTCATTCTCATTCAATTATTCTAAGGATTTGGAATAATTAGTATTTTATTGCAATGATTGGCGGCCATGTTTCCGTGGAGTAATATTTGGTATCGACGCCTCTGTGAGAAAAAATTACAGCAGTTCCGCGTATTCGATTCCAGGGGAATTTAGACAAATTTACAAAAACCGCATTTAGCGTGGAACGGATTTTAATTTACGACGTTGTTACCAACGAAGTAATTACTCACTACAACTTCTTCAAGGTAAAGTACGCTGTTATTCATGTTCATACATCCAGCGCATCTCAATTCAAACAGTTTTTGAGGGTTTCGTTAAACTTTACCGATGGGCAAGCAGGTGTCACTACATACACTATATATAGATAGCTACGTAGAGATCGAGTTGTTTAATGCGGAGTAGCACGTGTTCAACAAAACAATCAGAGTTTCCAGAATTCGATCTCAATTCCACCGTGCTTCATGGGAGGGAGTTCCTAAAGTAAACAATTACTCCTCCTTTCTTCCTCCCTTCCTTCTGGTCCGCGCGGTAGTGTTGGAATCCTTCCATTGTCAAGAAAGAATTCCTTGATACGTTGCCTGCATCCATCAAGGATATCTTTTCTCAGATGCGACTCCGTTAGTGTAATCATAAAGATCCCACCCTCGTCGGCAATCTCTCTCAGCACGCCAATCTTGTGGCGCGCTCTTTGTGGGAAGAGCCCCTCGATGTTGGCCAACCAAATGCCAGACTCATCTCTTCTTGGTGCGTTTATCTGCAGCGACACCGCTTTGCCAGGAATCTCTGGTTCAAGAGCTCCTGCATCTGACGTTTCATCAGTTGTTACTTGTTCATCTGTGTAGTGTTTCATTTGCTTCTCCCTGTCTAAAAAAACATTGAGTTTGACCTCTTGCCCGCCTCGTGCTTCTCAGTCCCAAATGCTTGGTTGACTTACTGGATCTGCTTGGACTCTGCTCATCCCCACTCATCATGCTCATTTCATCACCGCTCCTTCCAACGGTGTTTTCCATCCCCACAACATTGTCCTGTTCTCCATGCGCTTGTGAGGCCTGCCGTGCGGTGGACACCGTCATTCGTGGTGCGGGTGTTGCGTTGGCGCTCCGGCCCTCCACTATGAGATTTTGCAATTCGTTTTCTTTATTTGATATGGCGGATACGACAGTTGCTTTGTTGCAATCCTGCATATTCATGACGCTACAGCACAACCTAGGGCAGTAAAAGGGGCAATCATCACTCTTTTTGCATCCTCGTGGATAACGCAGCTTCCATAGTCAAAGAACTTACAACAAATAATGGGATGCGTAAATTTACATCCTTCACCCTTCTTCCCGTGTTCACATTTCTTTTGAAGGTATTTCCAGCAAATACCTTGTCTAACATGTGGCCTGCCTGAAAGTATATTGCTCGTATAGGCGGTATGTTGGCGTCGACAGACGAGCACAACATGGACCACATGACCATTCCCACATGTCTGTGTTCATTACTGCATAAGTATGTTTTATTTTTGATCCAATGCACAGCACAACAACCAGAGAACAACACAACAATCAGTGCACAGCACAATAACCAACGCAAAGCACCACAACCAATGCACAGCACCACAACCAATGCACAGCACCACAACCAATGCACAGCACCACAACCAATGCACAGCACAACAACCAATGCACAGCACAACAACCAATGCACAGCACCACAACCAATGCACAGCACCACAACCAATGCACAGCACAACAACCAATGCACAGCACAACAACCAATACACAACACAACAACCAATGCACAACACAACAACCAATGCACAGTACAACAACCAATGCACAGCACAACAACCAATAAAGAACAAATGAGCGAATGCCCAGCCAGAATTACACAGCAAGCACTGTACAACACAAGCAGTTAACAGAACCAGTGCACTACACAGCACTGCACAGTACAATGGTGTACTCATAATCAGCTTCTGAGGTTAGGAAGCAACGCACAGCGCCAAGGCTGACGCACAGCACTGTGCTTTTCGACTCGAAATTACATGCGTCAACTTCGCTGTGTAAATAAACATGAAATGCCATATGTCATATTAGAGCACTAAAGTAATTTGAGGTCTCAAGTGACACGAGAATATTTTATATTTTTCTCAATGAACTATAGACTTTATATTATATTATAATATTCTATATCATGTTACATTGTATTTTATAATGTTATTACTATATTATATTACATGTACCTATATTATATTGAACACAGCTTATCAATAGGTTGACATGACGATGGTAGCAGTCAGGTTATTCGTGGCGCGCGTGACTAGCTTCTTCTCGAGCGACGTGTTAGTCTTACACGTTATCCACTCGTGAACTATCCACCGGGTTATTAGTATATTAACAATAAAATAAATAATAAATAGCCCGGCTGAATATTGATCTTCGTATGTTGAAAAAAATACCACGATATTTTATCAACGGATATTAAACGGAGTTTGTAAGTGTAAGTCGTAAAAGATATGTTATATTAGAAAAAAAAGTTTTTCACGCCATCGCTTCTAACGGTTCAAGTTTCAACAGTTTGAAAAAATAAACAAGGCTATATCGATGCGTACATTACAAGTACATGAATGTGGCGATGAATGAATCGGTGTGGCAAAACAGGGGGCGCCCGGGTTTGAACCGGGGACCTCTCGATCTGCAGTCGAATGCTCTACCACTGAGCTACACCCCCGCCTGCTTGTATGGTCTACATAGCTGGTCATGTGTAGTGTGGCTGTGTGATGTGTGGCTTGTGGTGTGGTGGTGTGATGCTGTGTTACGTGATATGTGGTTTGTGGGGTGATTGTGTGAAGATGTGTTGTGTTGAGGGCAGGTGATGATGGCTGGGTGATGGGCAGTGTGGCTGGGTGATGCTATGTTATGTGATGTGTAGCTTGTGTGGTTGTGTGATGCTGTGTTACATGATGTGTGGTTTGTAGAGTGGTTGTGTGATGCTGTGTTACATGATGTGTGGTTTGTAGAGTGGTTGTGTGATGATGTGTTACATGATGTGTGGTTTGTGGTGTGGTTGTGTGATGATGTGTTACATGATGTGTGGTTTGTGGAGTGGTTGTGTGATGATGTGTTGTGTTGAGGGCATGTGATAATGTGTGGTGTGGCTGTGGGTTGTATGGTGTGGTTCTGTGATGTTGTAATCCTCGAATTATGTTAGAGAAGAAGCTGATGCAGAAAACTCGGTCGCTTCTAAAACATCCTGAAATTGTTCTTGCCGGTATTCGATGTGTGAAAAAATAATTGGCTTACTATTTTTATCACGAAAGAGATTATCCTTGTGCTCTATGAATACTTCTTCTAGAAATAGTATTTGCTAAACGCATATAAAAAGGATCGGAACAATTTGATGACGGTTGAGGTAAATTTTATTGATATCTATGGCGTCTTTAGGTTTGCAGGTCCCAGGTCTTTTCGTTGTTTTAATCCAAATGAAAATGGAACTTTCAGGCACGTAGGACGGAGGCAGGATGAAGATTCGAAAAATCTGATTGAAAAAATTGTATACATAGTGAAAAACGAGTTTGTTAGAACCACGCTGACAAGCGGGCATTGCTTAAGTATTTAGTCATCTTAAAATATCAGTTTATAATCATAAATGATGCTCACCTCATTTAATGATAGATAAGTGCATACAAATAGTTAACTGCTTTACAGGCGTGGTTTACTAGAGGAATAACAAAGAAACATATGAAGTATTGCTAAAATGCTCAAAAGAGTTAAAGAATAAGTAGATACCCCACAACTAAAGGATAAACGTTGTGCACAACCTAATGCCAGGCTTACGATAAATGAAACGATATGAAATCCAGGCCACAACAAAAATCAGAGGCACTAGCGGCATGGGTATTTCAAAGTTAACGAACAAGCTGTTAATGAGAGCTGCAGATTCGCCTAATTTAGGATAGCGAGCACCGATTATTCATCGACGTTCTTCAAGAACCGCGTTGGGAATTTTTTTTCCAGCATTATTGACATGTTCTTCAATTAGCCTGATGATGTAAAGGTTGAAATATGGCACCTGGCGTTGTGATGTGCACGGCTGATGTGATCTTCAGCTCCAACCTGCAATATAGCATTATTTGATCCAAAAATCACGGGAGATAACGACAGTTTGGCGGGCGCTTTTCGACAATTGCAAGGAAAATCGTAACGTTTGTCACCATTATCTTGAGCAAGCTAGGGCCCCAGTATATAGAAGCTTTCCAGGGGCATGGGTTGTTTTGGTTCATCCACAAGCTGCTTCTTGTCAATTCCATTTGACGCAGCGTGTTGAATATACCTCATTAATGTTATTCCTACCCTCAATCTGGCGCAGCACATTATAGAGCCCCAGTAATGCTATTCCTACCGTCGTATATATGCTGCGGATCGTGTCAGTGACCGAATGCAAAAGGCTAGGGCATCGCGACGAAGCAAAACGACTGTGCTTACCTGGGCTCGAACCAGGGACCTTCTGTGTGTTAGACAGACGTGATAACCACTACACCATAAGCACGTGATGACCACTACACCATAAGCACGTGATAACCACTACACCATAAGCACGTGATAACCACTACACCATAAGCACGTGATAACCACTACACCATAAGCACGTGATAACCACTACACCATAAGCACGTGATAACCACTACACCATAAGCACGTGATAACCACTACACCATAAGCACGTGATAACCACTACACCATAAGCACGTGATAACCACTACACCATAAGCACGTGATAACCACTACACCATAAGCACGTGATAACCACTACACCATAAGCACGTGATAACCACTACACCATAAGCACGTGATAACCACTACACCATAAGCACGTGATAACCACTACACCATAAGCACGTGATAACCACTACACCATAAGCACGTGATAACCACTACACCATAAGCACGTGATAACCACTACACCATAAGCACGTGATAACCACTACACCATAAGCACGTGATAACCACTACACCATAAGCACGTGATAACCACTACACCATAAGCACGTGATAACCACTACACCATAAGCACGTGATAACCACTACACCATAAGCACGTGATAACCACTACACCATAAGCACGTGATAACCACTACACCATANATACAACACATCATCAATACAACACATCATCAATACAACACATCATCAATACAACACATCATCAATACAACACATCATCAATACATCATCAATACAACACATTAATACAACACATCAATACTACAGCACATCATAATACATCATGGGAATGGTGTGATGTTTTCACATAATCGACAGGATGTAAAATCAAAGAAATAATCAAGAAAGCTTTTATTTTAATTTCTTTAACAAAGTTTGAAATTTGATTGGAAGTGTTTTTGCCTCGTTGAAATACAGATTTTAGTGCTGGGAAAAAAGTGACAATATTCAGTCTTTGTAGAAACCGAATCCCAAATGCAATCTTCAGGATACGGTTCAAACTGCAATGCACAGCACTTCTGAAAATACTTCTGAACTGTCGTATGCATGACGTAAAATAATATTAGGCCGGCCAGTCTCATGCAAGAGCGTGATGAAGGTATACTGTAGAAGAAATAAGCTCTAATTATGAAGCTTACAATATGCCAGGGTAAAGTAATACACGTAATGAGAGATATGACAAAAATCATTTGTTCACATATAGAGGCCACTATACGAACCTGAGGTTTAAATACCCAGTGTGGTAATCATTTTATGAATGAAGAATAATTGGAGGAAAATAGTGGCAATCGGTTTAAGGGATGGGAAGTTGGACAGGAAAAATAGGAAGCACAGTTAAAGGTTTTCATGCTGTGGAAATTGAGATAAAGACTTAATTTAGAGAATTTAATTAAATTTGAATAGAAATTAATTTGAAATTGCAAGCCTTAACCCAAGCCCAAATTCCCAACAGATGTAATAAATGAATTTAGTAGAGAAAAAATTAAACAAAACGAAAATTTAAACGACATTGACACAAACCAAGGAATAAAGGAACATGTTAAAAGCAAGATGGTAGAGACACTTGGACGTAATTGCAAGTTAGTTGTCAAACGGTATAGGAACGGCAATCTTGACGTATATATGTCTTGAGTTTTTAAAGAACGAGTCGCAATGAAATTTTAGATTGTTGCAATGCGCCAAGAAGAAACAATTTCATATATATGTATAGACTTTCTCTGGCGCCAACATAAGGTCAGTGCGATTGATAATAAAAAAGTATAAAAAAACTGATAAATTTTAAAACCCGCTTCAGAACCCCGAGATTCAGACTGTAAACTTATTCTTCGGATGAAGTTAGTGACGCGGATTCATCAATTCTAATCCAATAATAGATGTTATAAATTAATGCTAGCATACAAATTGACGATGAAGAATTACGAATTTCTTACATAGGAAGCTGGTTGTTAGAATTCAGACGAAAATTGTTCTAAAAACATTGTTTTTTTTGTCTGTGTGGTTAAAGCAAATAAACAAATGATCAAAGTTTTAGATACTTCGCAAATTCCAAAAATAAATTAATGATACGAAATCCTATAGAAGAGAAACAACAGCACGTCACGATACGCCTCAGCACAGCAGCAACAACTGCCCATGCCTCAGCGAAAGCAATTTTAAACGACGATATGATTAAATCGGCAAAAAAACTTCAGCTTGCAAAAGAATATCAAAATAACATAAAATAAATAAATATTTATATATGATTCTAAAATTCCTGCATACAATTGCCTCGCAAAGATGAGTTAGTTCGTTTAGTGGCCAAATGTTTACTAGCGCTTCAGCTATTTAGCTATCTTGCACCGGAAGTCAAGATGAACATCACCAAAGAGGTGAAGGTCTCAATTATCAAAAGTTTCTCGCAAAGATGAATCCACGCGTGTCTGAAACCACAAGCTAATTACTTTTGGCCGACCGATGGCTGCCGTTTACTCCGCCTATAACCTATAGGCCGATATCTCTTGCAATCTCAGCCGCTAAATATACTACACTCTCAATTGTACAACGAACAGTCCATCTAACACCACAACTGTTCGATAGAGTGCACACGGAAAACTCCGTTGAACACCACATATGTACAACGAACAGTCCATCGAACACCACAAATGTTCGATAGAGTGCACACGGAACACTCCATCTAACACCACAAATGTTCGATAGAGTGCACACGAAACACTCCATCTAACACCACAAATGTTCGACTAAGTGCACACGGAACACTCCATTGAACACCACAAATTTTCGATGAATTAAGGAGTAACGAAGTGTTCGAGTTCACGATCGGACCGACATAACTTGCGGCCGGTGCTGCCTTAAGCTTAGGATGATGACAGGGTCAACCTCACGACACTCTCTCTTCCAATTGCTTGGTTTCTCAGACTCAGGTAACAATAATATTGCTGATGAATGACATTGTTAATCCGATATTAAGCAATCATCTCTGGTAACAATAGCATTGGGTTGCGAGCACGAACATTGAACGTTAATCTGGACCGTACTAAACTTCCAGCCGCGAGTAGCCGTTCAGATGGAGAACTTGTCTCCCTGCACGCACCCCGCTTCTATCATCGTGTAGTTCTCACTTCTTCCATCTCTTTCCTCATGTAGTTTCTACCTTAATGCATTCTCGCCTCATGTAGTTCTACCCTTGTGTAGTTCTACCCTAGTCCCTAGAGTAGTTTTTTTCTAATGCCATTATTCCCTCGTGTAGATTCTTTCCATACATTCATGCAGTTCTAGCCTCATGCAGATTACCCTCCTGCAGTTCTTCCCTCCTGCAGTTCTTCCCTCCTGCAGTTCTTCCCTCTTGTAAAAAAAATATTGCAAAATTTCTCAAAACATTCATTTTTCTGATCTAAGTTTAAAAATATAAATAAGTAAAAAACAAGTAAGCGAAAGAAACGGAACAAGTTTTAAAACTTTAATTGAAGATACAAATTTTAAATGTAAAGTAAAAAATATATATAATGCGAACGACTCAGAAATTGAGATATAACAATTAAAATGTTTTTATGAAGGTGAAGGCACGGAAGAAATATTAGGACGCAGCGTGTGTTTTTCGAGCTTGCCAATTTGGGCATAGAGGCTATCGCTGTGATACAAGCAACATGCTCAGTTAAAAGCAACATACCTAATTAGGAGCGAACGCGGTTAGCATTCAGTTCCTAGACTGGCACTTCCATTACAAGCTAATTAACGCGCCTGCCTTATTCACATTAAATCCTGCACGACAAAATTACGCTGAACAAGTGTATGATGATCACGGACATATTGTGAACCGCCACGGTTTAAAATAGAACCTGTAACAATTTTAAACAGAACTTGCGACGCTATATAACAGAACTTGCAACGCTCTGTGACAGAACTTGCAACGCTCTGCTTAACAGAACTTGCAACGCTCTGTAACAGAACTTGCAACGCTCTGTAACAGAACTTGCAACGCTCTGTAACAGAACTTGCAACGCTCTGTAACAGAACTTGCAACGCTCTGTAACAGAACTTGCACTGCTCTGTAACAGAACTTGCAACGCTCTGTAACAGAACTTGCACTGCTCTGTAACAGGCTCAGGTTCTGAGGATGTCGTGGGTAATTCTTATGATGTAAAGTAAAACAATTTTCATGGGTATCATTTCAATTTTAGATTGTGTTGAGGCAAAATCGTGTTGAAGCATTTGAAACTTTCTCTAGCTATGTATGGGCAACGTTTAAACATAAAAAAGCGCTAAAAGCTAAATGATGCAAAAATTCTGGTTTTAAAATAAATTGGGGAAGCGTTTCAGCCCCATTCAATGACACAAAAATAAGAATGAGATGCGAAAAAGGATTTCCGTTTCCGAGTAATGTGGGACTTAGCATCACATTTCATGATACTGATGTGACTTTTTCAAAGCAAACCTCAAGTGGAAAATGGCGACTTCCGCACGGTTCATGGTTTTATCGTAAACTAAAATATCATTTTAGAGGGACACAAATACGTGGTATGTATCTGTGTCCCGCATTGCTTCTGCAATCTGTAGCTATAAGAGGTAATTTGTTGTTTTAAGCGAATAATCTCTGTAGCCACAATTAGGGTGCCAACCAAAAATGTTTAAGATTTTTGCTGGTCTCATGGTCCAGATTTATTCAGCTACACAGGCAGTGGGCATATAAACCTGAAATTTAACAATCCTGCTGTGTTTACTGGTCGCTACACGGATTGAGTTGAAGTTTGTTATCACAGAAATATCACGATCTGCAGCAGCATCATTGATAATTTTCCTGCACTTCTTGACAACTGATGCAGTAATGTTCAATGCTGTTCCAGGTGTCAGGCTACTGCTGCATGTAGGAAGTCAGTTTCAAGTTGCATTGCCTAAAAAATCTTTCTCGGAATAAACGTTTCATAAATTCAATTTTAATAACGATTTTTTTTTATTTTTCGTCACAATCTGCATGATGTATAAATTTTTTCTTTTTGTTATCCTAGTGTCAAATTATTTCTTCTCTTTAATAAAACTATCAATTGAACTTTTTTGTTAAACATATAATTTTGTACTTATAATTTGAAATTTTATTTTCCCCATCTAAATATTAACAATTTCCAGAAATATTATTGTTATATATAATAACCGCATGCTATAAAAAAGTAAAGATTCTCCACAATTGAACCTATTTTGAACCTATTACACACACTTCTCGTCACCGGATGTGAGAAAAAAATATTGGTACAGTGATTAAATATTTTTAGTTGCTGTATCAATAGTATTGATCAATACATATTGATCACTATACTGAACGGATGTTTTAAAAACGTTATATTTATTAATGGTGTTGACTGCACGTGAAGAGCACGCGGTGGATTCAAGTCGCCGGAAAGTTAAAGTGTGCGAGGTTTCGTTCACGTTTTATAAATGAAATTATAAAATAATGTTAGTAGATAGTAAGCTGATTATTACGGGCATTCAGCTTCTTATTCGTAACTACATCTCGTTTGAATTAAGTCGAGATTTTGCATATTCAAAAGAAATCAAAATGACAGGAAGACGATTTAAGTGATTGATTGCGGGGTTATGAGTTACGAATCAAGAAAAATATATCATTTGCGACAATTTTTTCTTCACAGTAATGTCACTCATAGTCATAGGACGTAGAGAGGACCATCTGGTCAGGTTAGTCATGCCCTTAAACTTCTTTTATATGATAAGGACAGGAATTTAAAATATAGTTGTAACGGTATCGGTTAACTCTCCCCACATATCAATGTCTAGCTTATTGAATAGAATAGAATACATCAAACATTTGCCTATTCTTCAGCGCCCTTGTGAATCAAGTCACGAAAAATTCAAGAATCGGCAACAGGCCATGGGCCTATTTTCTTCAATACTAACACTTCTATTCTAGTCTAAGACATGCTGAGCAGGTCGGTTGGACCCAGTTCAAGTCACCGGGCGAGAACGCGACAGGTTCTATGGTGTAATGGTTAGCACTCTGGACTTTGAATCCAGCGATCCGAGTTCGAGTCTCGGTAGAACCTGCACATTTTGTTCATAAGCCTTTACTCAGAATAAATTTCTTATGTGTAGGAGTAGAAGCTACACATGTATTAAAGCGCGGGTTATTAATAAGTATTCATCTTCGTACATCACTACAAACATTGACCAGGTAAACGTCCGTTCTGAAAGATGTAGACACGAAGAGATAAACGTGCCACTTCATGCATTAATGCCGAGAATTATTTTCTGAATTTTTGGGGGCTTCCGGTGAGAATATTATCACTTGTGATGGCAATAAATAAAAAAATATGTTCAAATAATTATTTTTCCTTCTATGTGAAAAATTATAGCTTGCTTCAATTTGTAACCGGGCTAAATATTTCATGATCTAAATGACTTAAATTCTGCATCTAACTCATAAATAATATTTTTAGATTACTCACGTTTCTCCGCAATGATATCAAGCCGTCCTGTCTGACACCTGGTTCTTATAATCTTTAAATGTTAACTGAACAGAGAATTATCGGCGCAGCAGAACGACACGTTGCCAGAACATGTACAAGATCTGTATCAAACCTACGCATCCACTTGTATATTTATTTGCTCATACAATTTTATTACGAATCCATTTTTCTCCGCCGGTTACAAATTGAACCGCTCGGCATTAATGGGTTAAGAAAATGAATCATGAGTAGTTTACCGAGATAGTTCAGGGCCGATGCTGACATTTTGATCTACTTGAAGTAAATCTTTGTTTTGTGGCCACAAGAAAAAGCTACCTCTGCGCGCGGCAGAGTTGTTCCGCTGACAGAAACGCACGACAAGGTCTCAACCATGAGCCATTCGAAGCTCGGCTATTTATAACAATTCTCAACATTTCTCATACTAATTTCTATGACACTTGGTAACAATTCCTGGTTGTTATGCGTAGTTCTTCGTTAAATTTAAAAGAGGAGACTTCGCCATGGCATGTGGACAAACTATATATACGTCAATATATTCTCACGCCGTGGTGGACCATCAAACTTTCTTGTAAACTGAGTGCAAAAGTCTTGATGGATTGTTCACATCGCGCTCAAATAAGGCAAAATTATTCATCTCTTACCGAATTTATAACACAATTTTGATATAATTTGTGTTGTTTTAATAAAGATATTAAAATACACAGCAACATCTCAGAAGTGGCCTCATAAAATGATCGAAGAGCTGACGAAAAAATTTCTTCGATCCTCAGCATTGAAGCTGTTGCGCCACAACATGCGGGTAGCTGAGCTATCATTGTTTGAGAAGAAGATAACAACTGACTTAACTTCACCAGCTTTGAAATGAGTAAAAATATAGTAATATATCAAAGTACGAGTGATTGTAACAGCTGTAAGAAAAAGAACCGACCTTCCCAGGGGTCGAACCTGGAATCTTCCGCTCCGTAGGCGGACGCGTTATCCATTGCGCCAGAAGGCCTTGGTACATGGCGGCGGCCGTGGCACTACACACTGGGCCGTGGTGGCAGTCTGCCACTGGTAGCACTAGTGCCACTACAGCACCAGGGTACCCAATTGTCGTAATAAAGAACTAGTGGAACTAGTATAGAACGTAATATAGAACTTTCATAACAGAACTATCAAGATGTAATGTGGTCCAGCTCCGGACCACATTACATTGTCAGCCTCTATGTCAGGGGTCTCCAAACTATGGCCCGCGGGCCACATCCGGCCCGCCCCACAATTTCATCCGGCCCGCGGCCCGCCGGATGAAATCGTGGAATTAATAAATCATTAATGTACGAATGGCATCGCAGAATTATTCAAAGCTGGGGCCTGCTGACTGGTGGCGCTCAGCCTGAGTCACTCTTCCTCTCTCTCGATAGTGTGACGTACAGATACTAGTGCTAGTAAGTATGTGATATGCATTACAACCAATCAATCGTGTATAACTGTATATTGTGGGGATGGAGGCCGATAGTGGGGCGTTGCTGCTTCCGTTTCAGGGAGCACAGCTCTTTCGTAATCCATTTGACTGCAATGCTGAAAATCTTCCAACTCAATTTCAAATGGAAATTATTGATCTCCGGGCAGATGACAGACTGACGGATAAGTATCGAGAAGGAAATCTGATTGAGTTCTATAAATGCCTACAGCCAGATCAGTTTCCAAATTTGATAAAGTTTGCTTGTAGTTTTGTGTCCATTTTTCGTTCAACATACTTGTGTGAACAAACATTTTCCAAAATGAAGTATGTGAAATCTAACTATCAAGCAAATTTGTCTGATGATCACTTGAAATCAATTCTTACAATTGGCTCATCTAATCTGAAACCGGATTTTAATGAAATTTTGAAGTCAAAACGACAGCATCATTCGTCACTCTAATTTGGTTAAATAAAACTAAAGACAAGCATCTATTTAGTTTACCCTGATTTTTTACAAAAATATATGTTTTAAATTTTCCATGGTTATACCTTAATATTTAGGCAAATAAAATTACTGGCACTGATTTTTTTTATTCATTCGGCCCGCATAAATATTGGAAATATATAATGTGGCCCGCAGTGTGAAAAGTTTGGAGACCCCTGCTCTATGTAATAGCCAATACGTACGGGCCTGACCACTGCTGTTCTATGATGTAAGTGCAACGTACGTTCCTTACCTTTCCTAATCTTAGTTGTTTGCTAATATATAATATTTCTGTTACTAATTATTATTTTTTATGTTGTTCTGTGTTGCGTTTATAAGTATTTTGAATTAGTTCGTATAGCAAAGCTTGCATTACTCAAATTTCTTCCCTCCCTGACCTTTAAACAATTTATTCAACAACATCAACAACATTCGTGTAATAATGCTCGCTCACTTCTATTGACTCGCTCACTCTCGTCAACTCGCTCATTTCTGTCGACTCGCTCACTCTCGTTGGCACGCTCATTTCTGTCGACTCGCTCACTCTCGTTGGCTCGCTCATTTCTGTCGACTCGCTCACTCTCGTTGGCTCGCTCATTTCTGTCGACTCGCTCACTCTCGTTGGCTCGCTCACTTCCGTCGACTCGCTTCATCTTATTCCTTCACTCACGAAATCGAATACTCACTACAACTATACTCATGTCCTGTACGCTCACTCTCGTTGACTCGCTCACTCTCATTGACTCGCTCACTCTCATTGACTCGCTCACTCTCATTGACTCGCTCACTCTCATTGACTCGCTCACTCTCATTGACTCGCTCACTCTCATTGACTCGCTCACTCTCATTGACTCGCTCACTCTCATTGACTCGCTCACTCTCATTGACTCGCTCACTCTCATTGACTCGCTCACTCTCATTGACTCGCTCACTCTCATTGACTCGCTCGCTCTCGTCGACTCGCTCACTCTGTCGCCAACTCGCTCACTCTCGTCGACTCACTCTCTCGTCGACTCACTCACTCTCTCGTCGACTCGCTCACTCTCTCGTCGACTCACTCACTCTCGTCGACTCGCTCACTCTCTCGTCGGCTCTCTCACTCACTTTCGTCGACTCGCTCACTCTCTCGTCGATTCGCTCACTCTCTCGTCGACTCGCTCACTCATGTCGACTCGCTCACTCTCTCGTCGACTCGCTCACTCTCTCGTCGACTCACTCACTCTCGTCGACTCGCTCACTCTCTCGTCGGCTCGACTCGCTCACTTTTGTCGACTCGATCACTCTTTCGTCGATTCGCTCACTCTCTCGTCGACTCGCTCACTCATGTCGACTCGCTCACTCTCTCTCGTCGACTCGCTCACTCTCTCTCTCTCTCGTCGACTCGTTCACTCTCTCGTCGCCTCTCTCACTCACGTCACCTCTCCCCTCCCCCCGCCACGCCAGCGTCGCGTGTTACCATGACGACGGCCGGACCAGCCGTCCGGACGGCCAAAATGATCGAGCTCGCTGCCGTGACCAGGATTCGAACCTGGGTTATTGCGGCCACAACGCAATGTACTAACCACTATACGATCACGGCCGGCCGGCTCATGATGACGCATGTAACTTGCACCGAGACATTCCGAGACAGACATGGTAGAGTCGAAACGACTCGAGACTTGGAGGAACAGACATGGTAGAGTCGAGACGACTCGAGACTTGGAGGAACAGACATGGTAGAGTCGAGACGACTCGAGACTTGGAGGAACAGACATGGCGAGACGACTCGAGACTTGGAGGAACAGACATGGCAGAGTCGAGACGACGCGAGACTTGGAGGAACAGACATGGCAGAGTCGAGACGACGCGAGACTTGGAGGAACAGACATGGTAGAGTCGAGACGACTCGAGACTTGCAGGAACAGAAATGGTAGAGTCGAGACGACTCGAGACTTGGAGGAACAGACATAGCAGAGTCGAGACGACTCGAGACTTGGAGGAACAGACATGGCAGAGTCGAGACGACGCGAGACTTGCAGGAACAGACATGGCAGAGTCGAGACGACGCGAGACGTGGAACCGAGCCATGATGTACAGGCACATCCGTTATGTATAACCCAAATTTGTGCATAAAATGAATATAAAAGACTATATGACCATAAAAAATCATAAAACAGTACAAATATCAAACATTATCTCATATTCAGTCTTCCAATTCGAGAAATAATGTCATATTTCAGAGGCAGCAGCTACATCGTTGAAGTCAGCATTGGGATCAGTCAGTAGCTACATCGCAATAAGACAAGCCGTCAGGTATGATAAACATTAAACTGTTAACACTAAATTGTCAATACATATTGCTATTGTGCCTTTAACATCAATGAAATATTCGTTCTTATCCTTAGTATCGGTAATATGAGTTCGGGATGTAGCATTCCCAGGCCACGCTAGAGCGCCTAAAATCTAAATCAAGCAACTGGATGACTTTTGAAGGGCATGCATCGCACCTGTCAAGAAAGAGGGAGAGGAGGGGACAGCTAGGGAGGTACCTTACCCGTTCAAGGTATCGCAGACAGCGCGTCTCCCATGCAATGTGGTATTGGCGATGCGTAAAATTGTGTCCTGGGCCCATAATAGTCATCTGGGCCCACAATAGTCCCCTGAGCCCACAATAGTCCCCTGAGCCCACAATAGTCCCCTGGGCCCACAATAGTCATCTGGGCCAACAACATTACCCAGGGCCCAAAACATTACCCAGTTCCCCAGTGGTTGAGGCTCAGTGGCCCATACGAGTTACGGGCCTGACGAGATAACGGGAGATAAGGTATCTGAGCCTATGCAGGCTGATGTTAACATGCCACATCCAGATGATATATACTGATGCAGTTCGTATCAGAAGCACATTTATTGTCTACGCAATATCCATGGTTGAGAACACTTTAATTAATACTAATATCATCTATCGCAGGAAACATTGCTCTTGAATATTAGCCAGATAATTCAACCAACATAACGATGACTTAAATATCAATAACGATTTGGTTTTAAAAATCAATTGGTTATAAATGTTAATCTAAAAATCTGCAGTCTTGATAATACGATTGATTATTGCACAAACTCACGATGGACAGTTTAATCTAATTGAGAACAAAAGTCTCTGCCCAGACCCGGGATCGAACCGGGGACCTTTAGATCTTCAGTCTAACGCTCTCCCAACTGAGCTATCTAGGCTGCTATTATAACAGGCCATAGACCAATAAGTTCACAGGAATTAAATCCTGTGAATTTGATTAAATGTTTACAATACTTCATCATTTCCTGATTGGGAAACTTTATGAGCGTCGAGAAGTAAGTCGTACAAACAACAGCTAATTTTTCACCTGATCTTACGACCTTCTACATATATTACCTCGCGTATTAGATACATACGAATTACATACTCCAAATAACTCAAAATTCAAGCTTAGAAAATAAATAAATTATAATTTTAATAACAAGTAACCACAAAAAGAACCCCGTCATCTGAACTGTAATTACCAGTTATTTACACTCCACTCATGGCAGTGCTGCACCAACTTCAATGCACACACCACAATCGGAATCATTGCAATGATCTTCACATTTTTTAGTAGAACTCATTTAAAATTCATGTCATTGCCCCCAGTGAGGTTTGAACTCACGACCCCTGGTTTACAAGACCAGTGCTCTACCACTGAGCTATAGAGGCGCATGTCATGCATACACCTGCACATTTTTTTTATTTCAGTTACTCATGAATGCAATGGGAAGAACAAATAATGCTACATCTCCATTAGATGGCTCACATGGCAGGCATCATCTCCATTAGATGGCTCACATGGCAGGCATCATCTCCATTAGATGGCTCACATGGCGGGCATCATCTCCATTAGATGGCTCGCATGGCGGGCATCATCTCCATTAGATGGCTCACATGGCGGGCATCATCTCCATTAGATGGCTCACATGGCGGGCACCATTTCTATTGAATGTGTCACTATAATTTAAATAAATTAAAGAACCGCGTCTTGCCTCAATATTGAGCTAAAAATTCACGCTTTATCTTCTTACAAACTATTCATGTCTTCTGAATACAAAATCTAAAACTTTCTGCAAACATATTTGCTTTAATCAACATTTTAAATAGTTTCTTCTGAAAATTATTTACGTAATTTGAGCAACATATGAAGAAGTTAGTCTGATGTTCAACAATATTTCGAAAACTTGAACGCTAAATAATTGTCTGGTTTAGCTCCCAGATGTCAGCCAAAGATCACTCGAAAAAATCGCTCGGAATTTCAGGAATAAATTTTCATTGAGTTTAAATAATTCTGCAAGAATTTCTAAGAACATTAACTCAGGTTAATAGAATTTTTTATTCGCGAATACGATTTACGTGCCAAAATGTATAGTTTCCTAGCTGATACTGCAAGAAACTGAGTAGTGAATTATTTGTTCACGTTTTTTTAAATAAATGTTTGGACGTGACAACAAAACTTAGGCTGTCAGGTGTGGGGTTCGAACCCACGCACTCCTGAGAGTATCAGAGCTTAAATCTGACGCCTTAGACCACTCGGCCAACCTGACACGTTATCCTAACCCGGACTCCGCTATTTTACTTTCTTTTTTTTTTACCTTGTAATTCCATTCGCTTGCCTAGCCATTTTACTGTTAAACTATAATAAAATTCGTTTTGAAGTTTAGTTAACATGCATGTCTATTACCTGCTACACAACTAAAGTGACGATAGTCCTTGGCAAATAATAATGCAATCATGAAAGTATTGTTGACATGAAACATGTATGAGTGCAACAAAATGTGTGTAATACAGCGAGTGCAACACAATTAGTGCAACAAAGTGAATGCAACACAATGAGGGCAACACAATGAGTGCAACACAATGAGTGCAACACAATGAATGCAACACAATGAGTGCAACACAATGAGTGCAACACAATAAGTGCAACACAACGAGTGCAACACAATGAGTGCAACACAACGAGTGCAACACAATGAGTGCAACACAACGAGTGCAACACAACGAGTGCTACAGATGAAGAGCCGCCAGAAGTCGGGCCAGCGGGCAACTCGGCGGGCCAGCAGGCCCATAACTCGGCGGGCCAGCGGGCCCATAACTCGGTGGGCCAGCGGGCCCATAACTCGGCGGGCCAGCAGGCTCATAACACGGCGGGCCAGCAGGCCCATAACTCGGCGGGGCAGCAGGCCCATAACTCGGAGGGCCAGCGGGCCCATAACTCGGCAGGCCAGCAGGCCCATAACACGGCGGGCCAGCGGGCCCATAACTCGGCGGGCCAGCAGGCCCATAACTCGGCGGGCCCATAACTCGGCGGGGCAGCAGGCCCATAACTCGGAGGGCCAGCGGGCCCATAACTCGGCGGGCCAACAGGCCCATAACTCGGCGGGCCAACAGGCCCATAACTCGGCGGGCAACAGGCCTATAACTCGGCGGGCCAGCAGGCCCATAACTCGGCGGGCTGGGCAGCGGGGGGCTGCGGGCCAATGATCGGGTCAGGTCACGACTCTACGATTGAGTCATTAGCGGATGAGGTACGCACTCCGCCCTTGCGACCACGCATGGCCGGGGTATCGGCGGCCGGCCGTGATAAACCACTGGTTAATACGGAGCGATAATTTATGAGGAAATTACCGCGTGTAGAACGTTCACTGTCATCTCTAATCCGGGGAACATTTAGGCAGAGTGGAAAATTGTGGAGAAATTGTCACTGCCTTCAATATGGTCGACTATTGACCAGCCTATACAGGTGTCCCGGTGCTGAGGTCACTGGGTAGAGGCTAGATTCACTGAGTAGAGGCTTGACTCACTGAGTAGAGGCTAGACTCACTGAGTAGAGGCTTGACTCACTGAGTAGAGGCTAGACTCATTGGGTCGGAGCTAGACTCACTGGGCAGTTACACTCACTGGGCTAGACTCACAAAGTGGGGGCTAGACTCACTGGCTGGAGGCTAGACTCGCAGAATGGAGGCTAGACTCACTGAAAGGAGGCGAAATTCACTGAATGGGTTAAGACTTACTGGATGGAGGCTAGACTCGTTGGATAGAGGCTTGACTCACGCGTCGACACTTAGCAGTGCGAGCCACTGTTTGCTCCTTATGACCTTATGATGAGTTTAAGACTTTTTAGTCCCCGGTCACGCTGATGCGCCGTCTTCGTCGTCCTCCGTCACCAAGTCGTCGCTAGGCAGGTCACCCCGCCCTCGGGTCCCGGATGTAACGTTGGACGTGTTCCGTCTATTTGCCCTCCTTTGGGCCAGCTGATGCAAAATACATTTGCTTATGACTAGCTGAGGGTAGATTCCCATAATCCGGGATCTTTCTTAAAAACTTGTCCAGTCGTCTCGAAGGTCGTCGCATGGATGAACTCCCATCCTGTCAGCATCTTAGGCGCAAAGCGTTAAAGAGGCTCGGTCCCACCACGGACAGTGATCCATCACGATCGAAGAGTCTGTACTCTGGCCGCGGCTCGTTATTAAATGGGGGAATCCTGCACAGTCTCCCCTATTTTCATTGTATACAGTTAGAAAAAAAGGTGAAAAAAACGGTCCCACTGGCGTTCTAGTGGCCGGTTGCCCCGTGAAAATAAACTGTTTCGCCGTTTTATCATATGTTTTACGGATTTCTAGTGTTAAATTAGAATAAAAACGGCGACACGGTGTTTCTTTTCACGTGCCGAACGGCCACTGAAACGCCGGTAATACCGTTATCGGTAATTTTTCTAACAGCGTAATATGTCACTATTCTGGAGGTCGCACTCTCTAACTTGAGAGCCAGTCCGTTTATCATTTTCCAAGTGTACAGTATGATATACCTCTCTCTTCTCTCCAGTGAGTACAGTCCCGCAGGTGTTTCAGCCTTCCCCAGTAGTTCAGGTTCAGCTCCCTCATGCCGCTGATCCTGTACGTAAAGGCCGTCCGCAGCACTAGCTGCCTCCAGTTTTCGCACCGCACCCGCCTTGAGCGGGGGCCAAAAGCGGACAGCAGTATTCAAAATTGGGGAGCACGAGGGCTCTGAAGAGTGCAATCATTGGTGCATGCTGCTTCTCTCGTTCAGAATGTATGCCAGATCCACCCAATCCTTTGTCTCCCTCGCTCAACTATATACTCGATGTGGTCATCGAACGTGGCTTCAGTACTCATCAACACTCCGAGATCTCGAAGAAGTTGCTTCTCAATTTCTATGCCATCTGATGCCAAGTAGCAATGTGGCATCCAGTTTTCTGTGCGGACTCTGTATCTCATTACTTCGAACTTGGTGCCGTTAAACTGCATATTGTTCACTAGGGCCCAATCAAAGATTGTCGACAAGTCATCCTGTAACCTCTTGCAGTCTAAGTCATCTGTGATCTTCATCAGCACTCTTGTATCGTCCACAAATGACGATGTAGATGCGTGTATAACCTCCGAGTCGATATTAGCAATGTGGATGAGGAAGAGGATCGGTCCAAGCACTGAGCCCTGCGGAACTCCGCTTTTCACCTTCGCTTCTCTCGATTTCGAGTTTCCAATTGCGACAGCTTGTACTCTATCTGTAAGGAAGTTGTGGATCCACCCTAACAGGCTTCCTCCTACCCCCAACAGCCTCAGCTTTCTAAAGAGCACCCCATGGTCAACTTTGTCAAAAGCTTCAGCAATGTCTAGGTATATCACGTCCACGCCAGCTCCCTCTTCCAGCTGGGCCACTAGACGGTCATGGTGCTCCATGCAGTAACTGCGACAAACAGGAACGATTACGCCGAAACCAGGCATGTTGTTCGTTATTATACACTTCAGCCTCTTCCATGTACTGGACAAGCCTCCTGGCAACTACTTTCTCAAAAACCTTTATCACATGCGTGAGGTCAAGATCACAGTTCAGCAATATAAGTGTGCCATCATCGAGGCTTTCCAGATCATTGTGAGCGGCGCTCCAACACACTTCTTCAACAGCACTGCCGGAATTCCATCAGGTCCTATATAAGGCTGAAAACGTCGCCATAGTTCTCTGAAGCTCATTTTCACATCTTCTGGTCTAAACTCAATGTTCTCCAACCCCCTTCCACCTGGCATTGAGTTTATTTTGTTGGCATTCCCCTTCCACCTAACAGCTCCTGGTATATAACTTCAATTCCATTCTAGTATCTTGAGTAGCGCTCACTGTAGCATCAAGCACAAGACATAGCATGTCACTGTTGTAAATATGTAAACACTGCGCTGAAGCCGGCTCAGTATAACTGTAAAAGTGACATACACTGACCCGCGCCTACGGTTGACAATATGCAGACATTCAATACTGTGCAAGCAGTGGCAGCCACACTAGCCACACTTTTATGCACTTAATATATGTAGTAATATGTATAATATAATAGTTAATCTGTGTATACAGTATATATATATATACGCCTTCGTGCCACACTTCCCGGCACACTGGCCACACTTCACGGCACACTTGCCACACTCCGTGCCCACTTGCCACAATTCCTCACCCCCACTCCCCACCCACTCATGGCAGAAGAGGAAAATAAATATACAAATGAACGGAAAATAAGGAGGAATTAAATGGAGAGGTAAAGTGAAATATATGAAAAGATAAAAATATACAAATGAACGGAAAGTAAGAAAGAAATAAAGAGATAAAGAGATGAGAAAAGAGGGAGAATGAGAGGGAGGAAGGGATGAGGGTGACACCATGGAGGGATGGTGAACGCAACCCTCATCCCTGGAGCTGTCAACATCCTATCCTCCCACCATACATATGCTGTATGAGTATAGATATACATTCATAAAATACATACACAATACACATGACTGAGAGTCAGAACACACGGCACACAAGGCAATTAATCGTTCGGCAGGCACTGTAGATTTTGACAACAAGCAATTTACAATAATTGAACGTGCGAAATTCGCAAACAATATAAATTTGACAACATTCAAAGACTGAGAAAATGCAGAACTTTTGCTAACGCATCCCGCCGTGTTGATTAAAATGATTAAAATTCTCATTTTGTATTATTTTGTGTCCGTAATACTTCTGCACACACTCTCGCTGATATACTTCTGCACACTCCGCTGCTATACTTCTGCACACACTCCGCTGCTATACTTCTGCACACACTCCGCTGCTATACTTCTGCACACACTCCGCTGCTATACTTCTGCACACACTCCACTGCTATACTTCTGCACAAACTCCCGCTGCTATACTTCTGCACACACTCTGCTGCTATACTCCTGCGCAAGGCTCTGAACACAAAGTACTAATACATTTTTTACAAACAATAAAAACTTTTTTTTGAAACAATAGATATTTTCAAAATTCAATTTGGTTGCCGGCTCGGCATTGTCACGAAGATCCGGCATGACAATGAATGCCTCCAAAGGCCAGGGTTCTATGGTGTAATGGTTAGCACTTTGGACTCTGAATCCAACAATCCGAGTTCGAGTCTCGGTAGAACCTGTGACTAATTTTGGCGCGCACACACGGAAATGCCAGCGTGAAAACCATTGGCGGAGAAGAAAAAAAAGTGCAAGTAATGATGCAGGGGAAGAAATTAATTTTTCTAATATATACCTATTTTTTATCGTCAAACATGCATTTTAGAGCATCTAGACGCAATCCGAAGAGGGAAGTACAAAATATATCACTGGAGCTGCGGGGTATCGATCCCCGTACTTCTCGCATGCTAAGCGAGCGCTCTACCATTTGAGCTACAGCCCCACATGTCATAAGCTCTTTTAAAGACGATCAAGTGATAATTAATGATAAATTAATATGTGGTGAATGTAATTACTTTATATAGTTTTGTGCAGGACGGTGCAGTGGTCGCCTATACACTGTGATGTGGCCGCCTATAATGATAATATACATTCAAAATAACACATGCGTCAGAAGTCTCGACAGAATATCAGCGTCCGGGAATTTTATTTCTGCTTTGCCAATCAGATCGTCACAAATTATAGTGTGATGTGATGAGGCATATTATGCTGCAGGCAAGCATGTCATCAAATGGCATGTGTTGATGTGATGAGGCATATTATGCTGCAGGCAAGTAGTTAGCACATGGCATGTGTAGAGAAAACATATTCCCCACTATGTTGCAGGCAAACCAGCCAACATAATCACGTAAGGCGTGGCGTGAGGCTGCAGATGCAGTGCATATTTACAACAAGCCCTCTACAATGAACTTGAGTCTGGTTAACGCTGCTAAGTTATAATTTAATCCGACGAGTTATCCAAATGTCCTACAGTATCCATCGCACACAACACAGTGAATCATGCACTACTTGTATTGAAATAATCGACATTTTTTCAAGAACTCGAAGTTGAAGCGTGAAGAAGTGATCAATTTGTTGTTTACTTGGACACTCACTCGAATATAATATAGTTCGATGCCTCTAGAACAATGCCCCTATAGGAATGCGAAATCCTACAGGACTTCTAACAGCACACACTCGTCAAAGGTCCCCTGCACTGAGGAGGTATAAAAATAATTGCATATATTTTTGTGCTTTATTTCAACGCATGAGTGAAAATGATGAGATAACGAACATAGATGTTTATGTGGACTAGATTGACATTCAAAATTGAATATCAATATCAATTACATATCAAGGTTTAGAACGACGAAAATATCATCAGCAAAGACCAACAAGTATCCTTCTCAGCCCCGGTAGCTGTACCATCAACAAGTATCCTTCTCAGCCCCGGTAGCTGTACCATTCAGAGTCTCTGGACAATTTGCGCGCTGCTGCGTAGGCTAACGACTTAATCTACCGTCTACCTGCTGGTAGATAAGATCTACCATGCAAATGCGGTGTACTATTAAGCGAGACGTACGGTCCACACCGGAGCTACTGACCGTAACGGTAGCTAACTACTATACGGTCACTCAAAACACTAGCACTTAGCGAGCTGATTGCTAGTGTTCGAGTCAGGCCAATATTGAATATAACCAAAAGAAAGATTATTACATTACAACGCTACTCAAATAAGAGGCCATCTATACATGAATTAGTGGACATGAAACCGAATTAAATGAACGGTGGCCGGGTTAGGTTACTTGGTTAAGATGAAGACTAGCGGTATAGGAGAAAATTGATGAAAGAAATTTGTAATGAAATAAAGGATTGAATTAATTATTGGCGCGTGGCAAACCTTAAAAACTATATGACAAATACAAGTGAATAAAAATGAACATAATCAAACATTTATAATATTAGTCTGGAAATAATGCAAACGAGACAAAATGTTTTATTTAAACTAGTAAAAATATATCACATTTATTTTATTTATTTATTCACACAGGAGCACACGTCACAATGAAAAAATAAAAAGAGACGTGAAATAAAATAGCAAGGCTTCCAGGTGAATGCCCATAAGCTAAAAAAGCTTCGCAGGCAAAACAATAGGCACAAGACTCAATTCCAATCATAACAAGACGACGATTTGAACAAATAAGTAACAAATTTATAAAATTAGCAAAACTATTGACAAAAGCTTTAAAAACTGATAACCGTATGTCATAGTAGAAAAATCAGCAAAAAAGAGGCAATGTCAACATCACACTTAGTAAAACAGAGTACAACTATAAACATCTAGTCAAAATACCTAAAACTTGCATAATAATAGAAGTCAAATTAATACTGGTCAAGTATAAAATCACGGTCTTTTATTTTTGAAAACATTTTAGAGCAATCTTGTTTGAACTCATCGGGCAATTCGTTAAAATATTTGACACAATTAAAAACGGTACCGCTTTTTTCTATGTCTAAACGAACCGGTGGTAGGTTAAATCGAACGCCCCTGGTGTTGTGAGAATGCTGGGGAACAAGAGGGGCGAAAGCAGTTTTAAAAAGACGTTCATCATGGTAAAGTGCTCTATTCATGAACTTTAAAAGTTGAAATCTGAACATATCGTCAAGTTTTAAAATTTTCGACCGCCTATATAATTCGTTAGTGCATATCAAAGGAATATTATTATCGTCATACCTAACCCTAAGCATAGAACGTAACGATTTATTAAGTAATGTGATGACCCGTTTTTTTGTATTGAAAGGTACACCACCCCAGATTACTCAAGTGATTGATAGTTTAGATAAAGACAATGCGTAAAAAACGTTTTTAATGAAGGAAAGGCAATTCATTTTATAAGGCACGCAGAACTCCGTGGGCTTTACTCAGTCCCTGACAGACGTGGTTGATGTGTTTATTGAAGGAGATCTTGTTATCTAGGATTAAACCAACACATATAGAGGCGTTAGAAGGATTCTAATAAGATATCAGAATTTCAACTCCAATAACAGAATATAAAACTCCTATCAATATATGAGTTACATCGACAATAAATATATGGAAGATCAAGCTCCTATATAAATGTATATCGATCTACCATTAATCTAGGATCTCAATCTATTATAAATATAGGAGTCATAGCTCCTATACATAAATACAGAATTTCCGTATATAATAAATAGATGATTTAAAGCCTCTATGATTGTTGTGCGTGGTGAACGCGGTGATTGTTATATAGTCAATTATGTTATTTTACTCACCAAGTTCGTCCCACAACAATGACATACAATAACAAAATAATTGATCATCAACCATAAATGGAAGTGTAGGACGGGTCTCAATGGTCTGCCCAATTCAGAATTATATTACAGGCAGCAAGCAACTCATGACAGGCATGAAATAGGGATTATTTACAATTAAATGAGTTTAAAAAATTCTTAACTAATCGCTGGATAATGTAATATTTTTTCAGCATGCAATGATAACTAACATAGTAACTTTTTGAATACTATGTAGACTTTGGTATTTAATGACCAATACGAAAAGGCACTTTTTTGCACGTTAATTAGCACTGAGAAGTCCTCTTGCTCGGACAAACTGGGTCAGGATGACCTACATAGGGGTTTTTAAATACATCGTTATTTAGACAAAGTCCCACTCATTCCTCGGAGTGTAAGAAAATGACATCACATCCGAACATGCGTCAGCGGTTACGTCAGTTTCAGTGGGTGGGTGATGACGCCTAACTGTCAGCGAACGAGCATCCCGACGCTCTCAGTAAATAGCTGCAAACTCAGAAAAATTATTGGGACTTGTTGTCCAAATATTGACACCCTTATTTATTCTCAGCAGGAGCAAAGAGCGGACGTAACAATGAGTCAAGAGTTTCCGAAGTCTGAATACAGTACACGTGTGGTACACGTGTGACGATGTCAGAACAAGCATGCATGTAGTCTTTCGATCATGTTGAACATGTATTAGTTATTATGTGTAATGCTGCATGATCATTTTTTAGTGAGGATATTGAAGGAAAAGATATTTAATAACATAGCAAATGGGTATTTTTTCATTTTTTTACTCTGCATCGGTCGCTTTCTGCACTCACCGACTGAAGTTCAGAGACGCAAAGGCCTTAAGATATATTACTTCTGGATAAATAAACTAAATTAAGTGGCTAATTATGTGCAGCGTTGGTACAGAACAAGTTACCCGTAAGTACAGTACAAGCCGAGAGTTGCAAATGAGGATCAATGGTGTGACATATGAGTACTGCATAGGAATGACAATTGGCACAGGAATGCCGATTGGTACCGGAATACCGTTCGCCACAGTAATGCCAATTGGTACAAGAAAGCCAATAACACACATGAATGCCGATTGGAACCGGAATGTCAATTGGCACAGGAATACCGATTGGCACAGGAATGCTGATTGCTATGGAAATGCCGATAGACACAGCAGTGCCAATTTACTGTCATCGTAATGAGCTGTGCGTACGCCTACGAAGAAAATCAAGTTCATGAAATCTTGGGAATTTTACAGCATTCCTCTACCGCAAATGGCGCGCTAAAAGGAAATACCACACAAAAAAACAGCCACACAAGGCGTTACTCGATTGAAACAGCCACACATAGAGATTACTAAGATCAAAAAATATAACTCAGTACTCACTGCAGTGAGTGCCAATTTTCTCGTCGACGAAAACGTGAAGTCACGGACAGACAGACGGACGGACATGACGAGCACGCAATAGTGCATTTTTTCCATAAATGAGAAAATGCGCTAAAATCGTTCTACTGCATAACATTAATTTCATGCCGAGAAGGATCGCAAGCACATATCGCCTATGCAAAAGCTTTTTTTTTTCATTCTACCACAACCACGTTTAATACGGGCCGTTCTTCTTATCTCATAAAAATTCGCACGTGTGCAAGTTCTTATCAGATAGCGAAGAAACTGCGTCCTTTGTCAGGTGTATAATCGCTATAAAAAATCGACAAATCCAAAGCCACGAATCGCGTAGCAACACACATTGACAGCACGCACTCATTAAAATTACGAAAACACATCACTGAAATACATTAAATTCATACATATGTGAACACGCAAATTGAAAGGAACCACACGCATACACGCCTGATGAGAAATATTTCCACACACGCATGAATTATTGCACACAAAACATAAACCATATCCTGACACAGTCGAGCTCTCCAACACGATAACATCCTCGTCCATCTCGTATGAAGTGGAGGACAGCACATACACAGCAGCACCAAGAGCCTCTATCAATAACTTGACCAAAAAGGCCGTCAGTCAATAACTTCAGTCAGTAACGCAGTCAGTAACGCCATTGGGTTATGTCTCTCTCAAATATGTCTGCACAGTTATTCTATTCACTGACGCTCAATGCATGGAATAGATTCAGCGAACGGAGTTGAGTAGCGCATTATTTCCAACTCAAACCCTCAAAAATGCGTATTACTTTCATGTAACACGTTCCTTACTGAAACGGCTATGAATACCAGTTTGAAATTCCAATTTCCAAAAAGTGTAAACCAATAAATTTTGAAATCTAGGAGCGGATAAGGCAATTGAGCAGCCGTCGTGACAGCAGTCATGGCCCGGATGGCTCAGTCGGTAGAGCATCAGGCTTTTAACCTGAGGGTCCAGGGTTCGAGTCCCTGTTCGGGCGGCCTCTTTTGATATCGAATAATCTTCTCAACCTTGATTGTATTGATTACAATTACACACGCGTAACTATTGATTAGTTACCGTGTTCAGTAGACCTGACAAATTGCTTACGTTGACTTGCCAATAACTACGAGCTTGTCATTTGCAATAGGTGGAATCAGTTCTACATTGAAGTTCACGGAACGAATATAAAACTGTGGACAATCCGCTATTTTGATGCTTATGTGGGCAAAACAGAGTGAACATCATATACAGTGGGCAAAACAGAGTGAACATCATATACAGTGGGCAAAACAGAGTGAACATCATATTGACAGAGAATGAAACAGAGTGAACATCATATCACATACATCGCTTGCTAACTTTTCGTATAAAAAACTATTCCAAGTTATACGCCAGGCTAATTTGTCTCAGAAATAAGTTATTAATCGTTTTTAAACCCCCAAATGATCCCTTTTAAACCCCCAAATGATCCCAGACGCTACAAAAATGCAACTGATAACACAGTTATTACGTTATCTCGTAATTGCCTTGAAATCTTTAATGGATTTAATATAATTGCCTCGCTTCACAATCTTTTCATCGTCTTATTACAGGTTTCTTCTAATTAAGTAGTTAACATGAGTGTAATGAATGAAGAACACGTATAAAACATCGAGAGATCTCGTGCTAAGATCAGAAGTTGAACATTTACGCCAGTCTCCCATGGCAACTGCCGCCGTATCATACATACGAACTCCGATGACCTCGGTTGAGGAATGACTTGCGGCTGAATACCCCGTAGACCTACAGTAATACCCCGTAGACCAAATACCCTGTAGACCAAATACCCAGTAGACCAAATACCCCGTAGACCAAATACCCCATAGACCAAATACCCCGTAGACCAAATATCCCGTAGACCTCATAGACCCTCAGATCTGATTTAGCATGGAGCTCAAATACAGAGTTTTCATGTACAGCTGAGCTCGAACATGCACGGTAACAAAATACCGAGTAGCAGCAATACCCTCGCTACGTTACGATGAAGCCACCACGTCAAGCCTGCCGTCAACACGTCTCTAACGAAGCGGGTTTTTAGTGCGCGTAAAACGCGCGCTCAAGACGACGTGTGCTCGGCGACGTGCAATGAGCTGGCCAAGCGTCGTGACGATGCGACGTATCACAGCTGAAACTCGTCATACTTCTTCCTTTATCTGTCACTTAGGTAGTAGGCTGTATGCTATTCCTACCAAACTTAACTATCAAGCTATAACATGACGGGTATAAATGAGCAGACTAAAAGCACCATAAATTACATGCATTGGCCAGGATAGCAGCGTCGATCAGTCTACTCGAATTGCAAATTTCAGGCAATGCTGAGGAGGCCACTGGATGGCCAGCGATACGGCGCCTGTGAATGGAGTGGGTCAATGAATGGCCAGCGATACCGCGCCTGTGAATGGAGTGGGCCAATGTACGGCCAGCGATACCGCGCCTATGCATACGAGGCGAGTGAAGTCCTGACTCGTGTTCACAAAGTGCTTCTTGATAAACCCGTTATAATTAGATAGCCTTTGATGAACCCATTTTAATTAGATAGCCTTGGATAAATCCATTATAATTGGATAGTCACAAACGGCACATTTCTGCCATACAATCGTCCCTATAAATCACTCAACACACAACACAACACTAACCACAATTCGGCAAAGTGCCTGAGGAAACACAAACCCGGGCTTAATTAGTTTGTGATGAAATGATCATTGTGAGTCTGCCAGTCTGGCACCAGACTATAAGTGTACCGGATTTGTCAGAGCTCGCGCGGGGATTGTTTCCAAAGTGATTTCTGGCTCAAATTTTTGAGTTGCACGTTTCCTATTTAAGTGTATTATGTATTTATGATATCTACTATTATGCTACTACTATATCGGTGTCAATGCTCAGACCATTATATCGGTACCAATATCCACTATACAGAAAAATATATATGCTCAAACCATTATATAGATACCAATATACATTATACAGACCTATATATCGGCGTCAATGCTCAGACCATTATATCTGTACAGACTGTACCAATATACACTATACAGAAAAATATATCGGTACCAATATGGAGCATTATATCTGTAGCATATACAGACAATAAATAAACACGATGGTGAGTGTCAAGCAATGTATGCACGAGTTAAGGTCTGTCAGTATATAAGAAGTGTTGGACAATAATGTGCGATTCTTTAAAAAACAATTCTAGAACACACATGTGACTAATAAGATACACGAGTAAGTGAATACATACAAGATACAGGAGTAAGTGAATACATACAAGATACAGGAGAAGGTGAATATACAGGAAGTGTGTATAAGGACACACAAGTGTGGGGAGACACAGGACACATGACGGGCCATGAGGTGACATGAAGCTAAGAGCCTCGAGACAGACACAGTAACGCCGCATGGCCACATGGCCCCATGCGATAACCTACATCAGCCTTCTCATGTCCCCGCATGCCTGTCCTCCCTGGCCCCACACCTCCCATCCCTGGCCCCACACCTCCCATCCCTGGCCCCACACCTCCCATACCTGGCCCCACACCTCCCATCCCTGGCCCCACACCTCCCATCCCTGGCCCCACACCTCCCATCCCTGGCCCCACACCTCCCATTCCTGGCCCCAAACCTCCCATCGCTGGCCCCACACCTCCAATCCCTGGCCCCACACCCTCCCCTCTCTGTTCAGCCCCCTTTCTTCCTGGCCCCACATCCTCCCTTCTTCCCTGGCCCTGTTGGTCACTTTCCGTGGCCCTCCACCATAACACCCCAGCTATTGGCCTCACTCTCAGCCACTTCCTCTTCTTAATCTTATTTAAATCTTATTCCACATCTCTTGGGTGTAGTTCTGCCACTTGTCTTGATGTGCAGCAATTCGCGAAACGCTCTTATTAATCCAATTAATCACACTTAACAGTCCTCTACCTTGCTTGCTCTACATTGGTTTCCGTTAATTTGATAAACAAAATAAAACTTTTACTCGATAGACGAAAGCAAAAATCATGCAGTATTACGGTCGGAAATTCCGGCTTAAATAAAATGAGCATAAAGGAATGAGCGCAAGTCGCGGAACCCGCGTAGCGTAAAGTATACAGAAAACTAAACATTGTAAGCATCAATATTGTGACAGCATTGCAAGCTGTCACAATATCGTCACGTTTTAAAACGAACGTCGTGACCGTAAAGGTTTCGAGCATCGCTTGCAATGACCGTAGCAACAACACGGCCGAGACGTTCTGTATTTGAATCCAACATTCTGACACCGAAACTGAAACTTGATAATAAGTTTAATAACGCTCGCTCTCAGATAATTACTAGCATAACGTTCCCTTAACGATGGCATAAAAATTAATACCTCAGACCCACGTGAAGCATACGTGTGTCAATTTGTCCCACATTCGTGGCCCTCAGACCCACGTGAAGCATACATGTGTCAATTTGTCCCACATTCGTGGCCCTCAGACCCACGTGAGGTATACGTGCGTCAATTTGTCTCACACGCGCAGCCCTCAGACCCACGTGAGGCATACGTGCGTCAATTTGTCCCACACGCGTAGCAATGAATAACAAAAACCGAGGGCAGAATTATGCAGCATGCACGGCTTAATGCTGCCCATGAGGCAGTGAATATCTTGTTCATGCAGTGAACAAGATATTCTGAAGTTAAGTTATGTGATGAGTGAATGAACAAGTTATTATCTTGTTCATTCACTCATCTGGATGAACAAGATATGAATATCTTGTTCATGTCTGCCTTGAGTAAACGAGTGCAGCTCGTGAGTGAGCAGCACTCAGAGAAATGATAGGTGTGTTGTGACAGCCTTGACAAACTGCCACTTAATTGAGTATCAAATGCAATAGATAAAGATGCTTACATTGCAGAGATGAGGACGTTTAGTGAGGGTGGGAGTTAGTGGTAAGGAAGAACAGATAGAAGATATAAATGTATATATAGAAGTATGTAAAAATATAGATGTATATACAGAAGTATGTAGAAATATAAATTCATAGATAGATGTATAAAGGTGACACAGTTCTTACACGGCGATTAAGAGAAAAAAATGACATTAACTACTCCCAATAATCTAATGATTGGTTTTTCGATGATTCATTATATTGCTATAATTAAAGTACTTTCAAGCACTTTGGTCGTATGACATTAATAATTTAGATTTGCTCTTCTTCTACTTTTTTAACCTTAACATAAAGTAAGTACAAGTTTCCTCTGCACGATGTTTTCACTTCTAAATCTCACGTTACTGACATCATTCCAATGTGCGCAGCGATGCGCGCGACAAGCGCACGGGCAAAAACGCGCGCATGCGGGCAAGCGCGCGCTGCGCGTCTCCGTCAATTAGCGTCATGCGCGTCGAGATTCACGTTCCGTATTCATGCGCGCATAAGAACCTAACATTCATGCGCATAAGTGCCTAACATTCATGCGCATAAGTGCCTAACATTCGTGCGCATAAGTGCCTAACATTCGCGCGCATAAGTGCCTAACATTCGCGCGCATAAGTGCCTAACATTCGCGCGCATAAGTGGCTAACATTCGCGCGCATAAGTGCCTAACATTCGCGCGCATAAGTGCCTAACATTCGCGCGCATAAGTGGCTAACATTCGCGCGCATAAGTGCCTAACATTCGCGCGCATAAGTGCCTAACATTCGCGCGCATAAGTGCCTAACATTCGCGCGCATAAGTGGCTAACATTCGCGCGCATAAGTGGCTAACATTCGCGCGCATAAGTGGCTAACATTCGCGCGCATAAGTGGCTAACATTCGCGCGCAAAAGTGCTCCATACTTGTGCCCTCGTAGACAGCACAGGCGACGTCTGCAAGCAATTGCGAGGCAGGCAGCAGCAGCAGCAGCAGCAGCAGCAGGCAGCCAGCAGCAGCAGCAGCAGCAGCCATACATACACAGCAGCGATAAGCTACACAGCTGCACCACACAGCGATACAAGTTTGTCATACAACTGCTTGCTTTAAACTTGTGTTACGTAACAGCCGCGACCAGACGCTTCTATTCAATTTTTTAATATATAATATATAATTCTTATAAAACTTAATCGAATTCATATATATATTTTTATAAATTATATCATTTTTACAAAACTTACACATTATTTCTCAGGAACTTGCATACAATTTTCATACATCTTTGTATATATTTCATGTACACCTATAGAATTTCTATCAGTTCTTCCGCTGATTATAATGAAGTGTGATGATTGTGCATTATTGTGTCCCGAATGTAATGAGATCTGCATCATTCACATCACAAATGCGTCACACGAATGCCCCCAGCATTTGTTATCTCCAACCACCGGGAACTCTAAGATAGTGTTCATAAACTTTATTCGTTCTCAAACGATTTTAAAAAGCTCGGATCGTTTTCTTTCCCTGACAAACATAGATTGATGCAACACAAACGTTATTACTTACAAACGACATAGGAATTCTGAAATCGAAAATTAGGGTGAATGAGAATTTCATATTTAAACATTGTGATAGGAATGAATTTGAAATAAACTTCTTACCATAAGCGGGAAATTGAAGCAGCATTCAAGAAGCATCTCCGGCAGCCAACGACGCAAAAAATGCGTAGAGAACGCACGCACTACGTTATCCGCCGAGTTCTTTCAATTACTCGTTTCTACTGATACTAGCAGTTGCGGTGTTCCTTTGTAAAGAAATTAGCAGTCGCGGTGTTCGTTTTTAATGAAATTAGCTGTCTTAATGTTCCTCTAGCAATTGCGTTGATTAACACCGCAATGATCATACATAATCAAGTCCATAATACGGCAGAATAAAGAATCAAGTCCTCGCGACACCAGCAGGCGTGCCCTGGAGGCTCATCGAGACAAGCGGTACAGTTAATAAGAGAACCATTGATAACAGAAGTACCTACCCATAAGAGAACCAATAATAGGAGAACCATTAATGAAACAACAATTAAAAAGAGAAGTATTTATGAGAGAACCATTGATTAATTAGCCATTAAAAAATGAACCATTAATAAGGATAGAAGCCAGGTCATGTTCTGACCGCCGCTAGTGGCACAACACGCCCCACGTGGCCAAATTAATGCGGGCAATAAGAGGCGGACGACGGCTGCAATTTACCGCTGTCGGGGACCCTGCGTGTAGTGAGACATTAGGTATATGGCTGCTGCATACACGCAGCCGTGCCACGAAACGTCCATGCAGCGGTGCCATTAAACGTCCACGCAGCGGTGCCATTAAACGTCCACGCAGCCGTGCCACGAAACGTCCACGCAGCGGTGCCACGAGACGTCCACGCAGCCGTGCCACGAGACGTCCACGCAGCGGTGCCACTCCATGACTTGAACGACATAACTAATTGTTAATAATTAAACGACGTAACTAATTGTTGTTAATTACCAGCCCGTGGCAACCGAGTGTCATAATGGACAAGAGTGCATGGCAGATGGCAGCGGCCGCTCCCGTTAACCATTAGACCGCCCATGAAGCATAGTACTTATAATAGCACTAATAGCACATTGTTACTAAATAACTGCCACAAGAACAAAAACATAACAGGTTATAATAGAAATTTTAACAACGGATGCATCAATAGTTCTCAATGATTTTCGTGAAGGAAAGACTGTGAAACCAAGTTAACGTCAGTATACAGAGGGCTAAATGCAAGGGTTAAATGAATGTAAAATTCAACGGTTTAGTTACATTTACGACACGCGTTAAATGTCAAATTCAACGGTTTAGTTATATATTTGTAGTGGGTGGACCACACAAAACACAGGCTGTCAGGTGTGGGGTTCGAACCCACGCACTCCTGAGAGTATCAGAGCTTAAATCTGACGCCTTAGACCACTCGGCCAACCTGACATTCTGGTCGAGGAGAAAAGCCCTCAAGCGCTTCAAGAGGGCAACGCGAGAGCTAGTTCTTTCGTAGAATATAGTAGCGTATATAACGATATATATTATAATAATGATATATAATGAATAGTAAATAATTAAGTGGAATATTCAATAATTTTGAGGGCAAAATAGTCGAGGACAAAACCCCTCAAGCGCTTCAAGAAGGCTACGCAGGAGCTAGTTCTTTCTTAAAATATATAAAATATAATGTATATAACGATATGTATAATAATAATGATATATAATGAACAGCAAATAATTAAGTGAAATATTCAATAATTTTGCAAACCGTTCATCTAATGGTATGATTATCTAGACTTAAATGATTTCACTGTGAATATTTTATGACAAAGTGAGAATGAGGGCAAAAGGGGAGGCCAACGTCACACCCGCGCCTCCCTGCCACGCGCCACACACCCGCGCCTCCCTGCCACGTGCCCCACACCCGCTGCTTCNCCCGCGCCTCCCTGCCACGCACCCCACACCCGCCTCCCTGCCACGCGCCCCACACCCGCGCCTACGAGAGACTAAGATGACCAGATAAGGAGACTAAGACATGATATGTTACAACAATAGAAGAAAACTGAACAAAACGTTAAGAACATTTTTAAGTATCTATTAACTCGTCAAATTATAAAACATGGACAGGGTAACTTGAGTAATTTGAGTTCTTTCATTTGCGTCCCATCCACGCAAGCGAAAACAAACTACCAAACGGAAATAACAACAAAAAAGTCAACTATTGACCACAAGTAGCGAATTTGAACTGCAAAAAAAAGTTACGTACGCCTGCATAAAAGCTTAGGATGCAGGCGCTAAGCGTGAACGAATACACACGATACACGTACGACCACACACAGATGTTGTGCTGCAATGCACCCGCAAGGGCCCCGATATATGGCGCTCGTATCACAGATACCGCCGCACAGCGTCTGCAACCTTTAGAGATTTTAGAAAGTGAATCATCGGTGGCCATGCATTGCATGGCCACCGATGAGCCGCTGATAACGAGCCAGTGGTTCCCATGGGGACATATTTCCAGTTATGAAGCTAACTTCATACTAGCTAGGTTAATTACATGTACAAAATGTAAAATTTTCCATCTATGGAGCTGTAACGATGTTTTAATGCAAACACTGAAAGAGGCGAACAAGACAGGATATTTTAGACGCTGTAGGGGCGATTCTATGCAGCCAGGCTTGCCATAAATGGCCATAATGTCAGCCTGATATGGGGGCTGATATATGGCCCTAAGTTCTGACAATGGAGAAATTCAAATGCATGTAAAAACGCCTGCAGATTTCCAAAACGAGAAGCTAAATATAGGTTTGTTAGTACAAATCATACAATAATAAGAACTGAGTAACCTTTCATGAAATGCTATTAAATCGTTTTATTATTCAAACACCAAGAAATAATTTTGAAGTTAGCAACAGTGAAAATTGCGATAGTAAAATTAGTAGGAATAAAGGGAGTGGATAAGTAAAGGTGAAAAAAGGAAAAAAAAAATAATTGAAAATGAAGTTAACTGTACACATTACGCAGGTCGCAGAAAACGAGCATCAAATGTCGTGATGTTGTCCACCATCTGCCTGAGCAACATTGAAGTAACAAGATACGATTTGTATTTAAAAAAAATAAGCGACTTCCATGCATCTCAATACCTGTACATTCATTCTACAACATTTCTAATTCATTCATAGCTTTCTTGAACCATGCATTAACAGAGTTAAAACAAATCAAAATATATGAATATGAATGTGTATATCAATATGAATTAATGTGATGTATATCAACATGATTGTGATATCAACAAGTGTGTGATAAATTCTATCGTGGATGTGATGAATAAAGCTTCAAGTGCCGTGCATATATAAAGTATGTGTCGAGTCAACACGATGATGCGCCGAGTCAACACGATGATACGTCGAGTCAACACGATGAGGCGCCGAGTCAACACGATGAGGCGCCGAGTCAACACGATGAGGCGTCGAGTCAACACGATGAGGCGTCGAGTCAACACGATGAGGCGCATTAATTAATTTTAATCGATAATTAATGAGATATCATTAATTATCATGCCCCACGTAAGCCACTCGTAAATAAAATAGGTAGTGACAGGAATTATTAAGGAAAAAGAATGAAGTTGAAGCGTCAGGAACAAGAAAATTTAAAATAAATTCTAAACTAATTTCGAATTTGAGCAATTCATTTCATGTGAGCAGTCGAAGTTCACATAACTGCATGCGCACAAATAATGTTGAGAGCAGAATGCTGCGCATATCGAAAACATTTACAACATCCTCAACAAAAACAACATCAACAATATATGCGACAAGTAATTTCACCATATATTCAATGAAAACGTTTCGGAGACCAACTTCATCATCAGATGGATATTGTAGCTGGTTCCTGAAACGTTTTCATTGGAGATATGGCGTACCTTCTGGAAATTTTTATTACTATGAAATTCTTGGTCATGTACAACAACATCTACAAAAGCAACCACATCAACAACAGCAACATGGACAGCAAGAGGAGCGGTGGCCAGTTTTAAGGAGTTAGTACCCAGTGAAAATTTACAGACGCGGCAGCTTCTGATTTGGTGTACCAGAAGCTGGGGCGACTCTAAATTTTGTTAGGGTAGCGGTCCATTGTCGGTGCAGCCATGGCATCAGCAGCGCACACACCGATGACTCGGCACAACACCGGCCACCGTGCAACGCTAAACGCGCCTAACCAACGCGACATGCGCATAACCAAAACGCAGCCGCATGCGACATACGCGCAAAATGTTCGTAATTACCGGGCAAGCGTACGCGACACGCGCGATAGATACTTGGTCACCGCACATTATAACGCGACAGATGCGCAGGTATACGTGCGTAACAATGCGCATGCGCACGCGCGCAGGTATGTGCGTAACACCGCGCACGCGACACACGCGCAGGCATGTGCAATTGTGCATAATCGCATCGCATGTGCTCGCAGGTAGCAGCACGTTACAAGTCCTATCACCGACAAACCCGTAGAAATGCTATGGCCAAATAAAGGGTTATTCTGAATGATGGATCCAATATAACAAATTCGTATTTATTTAAGTGTAAATTCAAAATTAATAATTTATACACAAATGGAAAGAGAAAGATCCCATTTTTTACATATTTACAAATATTATAAATGTTCAATATGGCCCCCTTGTGCTGCACGGCAAACATCTAAACGGTAGCCAAACTGGTCCCACGCACGAGAAAACATATCTTCTGTTACTGAGTGCACCGTAGCAGTGATACGGTTCTTCAGATCAACCAGATTTATTGGTAGAGACGGGACGTAAACAGAGTTGCTGGTAGAGGCGGGACGTAAACAGAGTTGCTGGTAGAGGCGGGACGTTAACAGCTTCCTTGACGTAACCCCATAAGAAATAGTCGCATGAGGTGAGATCAGGCGATCTCGGTGGCCAGAAGTGTAGCGCCAGATCTTCATTTACTATGTGTCCTACTCAACGCGAAGGGACGTGACTGATTCAAAAAGTTTAGGACATCAAGATGCCAATAGGGCGGAGCTCCATCCTGTTGGAAAATGAAGTCTTATATGAATTTTCCTTAAGTTGAGGGAACAGCCATTGTCCCAACATATCCGGATAACTTATTCCAGTCACAGTTCTTTCCGCAAAAGAGAATGGTCTATAAACCCTTATACGAGATGAGGCTCAGAACACGTTTACCTTTGGCGAGTCTCTTTCATGCTGCAATGTTGCATGTGGATTTTGTAGACCCCATTTGTGTACATTGTGTCTGTTGACTTTCCCATTGAGGTGGGACTTAGCTTCATTATCTATAAACGATACGCTGTATAAATCCATCATCCTCCATCACGTGTATAACATCACAAAATTCAATACACTTAACTTTGTCATCAAGTTTTAGAGCCTGCACAAGTTGTAATCGATATAGCTTGTACAGCTAACGCGTTCGCAGAGCTTTCCATACATTTGGTTGTGGTATGCAAAGTTCTATTGGCTGACTTACGAGGACTGCGAAAAAACTTTCTTCAATTAGTCTTACGTCATCCTCAGATACACATGGTTGGCCTGAGCATTTTCCTTTACACAAACCTCCACAGTTTACTTAAATTGAGGATACCAACGGCTAATACTTTTTCTTGTCGGTGGTTCAATATCAAATTTGAGACGAAATGCCTGCTGCAATGAAACTTGCGACTCACAATTAGAAAACTCAAGAATGCAGAAAATATTCTGCTGCACAGTAGCCATCTCACTGGGCGGCTGGCTCACAGAGGCGGCTGGCTGAGGCGAGAACTCTATACAGCGGCCGTTTTTGCAACTACCGCCGGCGTCAAATTCAGCGTTTGAATAGGTTAAAAAAGTTAATCTTTTTGTTTTCATTGGTATATAAGTATTCTTTTTGAATTTATACTTAAATTTAATACGAATCCATTAAATTAGATCCATCATTTAGATTAATTCCGTACAATATTTCGAATTTATGCTTGACATTTCAAGAACATTGATATTTGAAATATTATCATTTCAATATTTTTCATATTCTACTTGAAATGAGATAGTGGGGCGAAGAACAATAGGGGGTTAAAAGAGGTTTCCAGCACAATAGGGCTTGGAAGAAGAACCACTTCACGAAAAACCATTCCATGAAGAACTATTTAAAAAAACATTCGATGACGAACCATTTCACAGGAAACCCTTCGATGAAGAACCATTTAAAAAAACATTCGATGAAGCATCATTTCACAAGAAACCATTCGATGAAGAACCATTTAAAAGAAACATTCGATGAAGAACTATTTCACAAGAAACCATTCGATGAAGAACTATTTCACAAGAAACCATTCGATGAAGAACCATTTCACAATAAACCATTCGATGAAGAACCATTTCACAATAAACCATTCGATGAAGAACCATTTCACAAGAAACCATTCGATGAAGAACCATTTCACAAGAAACCATTCGATGATTCACCATTTCACAAGAAACCATTCGATGATTCACCATTTCACAAGAAACCATTCGATGATTCACCATTTCACAAGAACCCATTCGATGATTCACCATTTCACAAGAACCCATTTAATAAAGAATCACTCACCGAGCACCCCTGTATACAGGATGCCGCGGCACGCAGCCTGCACTGCAGCGAACGCTATAGCGGCCGACGGTGACAGAGTGGAAGCCTGGAATGCGTTGAACTTGAAGTACAATAAAGCTGCGCGTTTGCTGCAATGTATCGACGTGCAGTTCATGGTAACTCCCACGCTCATTTCATGGTAACTACCATCACAATGCATCAGAGTGGCTATCGTCAGTCATTTCAGATATTGGTCTTGTCAGATATTGGTCTCGCTTTGTACGTTCTGCGTACAAGATTTACAAGACTGATCAGACTTGACTGATCAGAAAAATGAATAGATTTGTTTTCGTAAGTATTCTCACTCCAGTCAAGAGCCAATTCATCCTTACCATTATCGTGATGATCTTTACTGTCTTGTACTGTTGACGTTCTAATTCGTCTGTATTCAATCAAGTGTTGACGATCGCTACAAGTTTATAATACATCTTTTGGCCTGAATATTTTAGCCTGAATCCCGCTACAGTGTAGCTCACATGCAGTATAAATGTAGCTATTTATCCCGCTGCAGTGTAACTCACATGCAGTATAAACGTAGCTATTTATCCCGCTACAGTGTAACTCACATGCAGTATAAATGTAGCTATTTATCCCGCTACAGTGTAACTCACCTGCAGTAATCAGACTCAGAGTGAGAAGTCAGAGGTCGTTGGTGCGCGGAAAAATATTCATAGCGGCCCCATACTCCCAAGCTACACTCAGGCACATAAGTAGGTCATACTGTCAAAATAGTGACACAGTATTTGCTCGTAGCACAGATAAGCCCTTATGCCGGACCAGACTGGGTCAGGGTGACCCAGACAAGGGCCAAAGAGTGCTTCGCGTTTTGAACAAAAATCTCACTTATTTCTTTGAGCGCAATGAAAAAGAGGGGTAACCACAATAAACAGTCAAAGCAAACGGGCGTCAATCGGAGACGATAAAAACTCGGACCCGAGGAAACACTTCAGGAGTAAATGAAAACACTGGCTTCTAAACGCGGGAGTTTATCTTATGTGTGAATATAAGGTGCGGGGGTTGGGATTTCTGTGGGTCGCGCTAGTGACTGCTGACTGCACTAGTGACTGCAGACTGCACTAGTGACTGTAGACTGCACTAGTGACTTCTGACTGCACTAGTGACTGTAGACTGCACTAGTGACTTCTGACTGCACTAGTGACTTCTGACTGCACTAGTGACTGCTGATGGCACTAGTGACTGTAGACTGCACTAGTGACTGCAGATTGCACTAGTGACTTCTGACTGCACTAGTGACTGTAGACTGCACTAGTGACTGCTGATGGCACTAGTGACTTCTGACTGCACTAGCGACTGCAGACTGCACTGGCGACTGCAGACTGCACTAGTGACTGCAGATTGCACTAGTGACTGCAGACTGCACTTGTGACTGCAGACTGCAGTGGTGACTACAGAATGCACTAGTGACAGCACATGGCACTAGTGGCGGCAGATGGCACTAATGGCGGCACATGACACTAGTAACAAGTTACTGCAGTCCAGACTAATGACAGCAAATTGTATATAGTGACAAGCGACTGCAGACTGCATTAGTGACATAAGAAAAATAAACTCGTGCATTGACTACAGAATATTGAGTAGATAATGTAAAAAATCACGCAAAAATCAACATCATGGACAATATATGCAAAATGAGGACCATAAAGGATCGGGCAGAGAACTTAAACGTGACACGAAGGGACTATCGAGGGACCACTTTGGACTAAAAGGCACACGTACTTTAGCTCACTACCAGGCGACTTTTAGGGGACAACGAATTAAGGGACCTTACAACACGACCCACCCATAAACGGCACGACAAAGGCGGCGCATCAGCATGACCACGGATGAAGACCTAAACTTGACATATATATAAGGCCGTGGCTCGGCCATTGAGACACTACAGGTGCAATGAACAATTATGATGGTGCCTTCTTTGCCGGCTTATCAACGGCCATTGAACTTGCGGCAGCTTTTCGTGCTCTGAAAATCTGCCGCACGGTGAAGTTACAAGCCGGTACATCGTTGGCCGCCTGGCTATCTAATCTTATAAATTTCAACTTTTTCATTGTTTTCGGTGTTGGCCGGCGCACGGGTGGCCGCTTTATTAAAATTTAGTAAGGAGAGCAGGTGGAGAACAGAGGTGGAGAGCGCAGGTGGAGAGTGCAGGTAGAGGAGCGTGAAGAGCCGCTCGAACAGTTGAAGTGATCGCCCCGTTAGCACCACAAGTGCTCAATTGTAGCAAGTCATGTCGTGTGTATAGTGTGTATACCTGTGTTCTGTGTGGCGCCTAGCGCTTAGTGGTGTATCTCTGTGTGGTGAATTTCAAAGGTAAAGCAAGCCCCTTGTGTTGCGTCTCTAGCGATGCTTACCTTCCTAATAATTTCCGGAGTTGTCATTTTTATTTGAAATCAAATTATTTAATATTCACCGCTTCTGCTGCACATGCGTGTTCTCCCATCACCGGTGTCGCATATTAAATGTTCCTCGATTATATCGAGATTTCATGCAGATGACATCATAATGGCTTCATCCTCCATTTAATTCCATTCTATGTTTATGCAATTATTCAAAAATTTTTGCGAAATTAAAATTCTGTCAAATGTGACAGTAGTCCGGAGTAAAAGTGCTTACGAAACTATGCGATTACGAAACTTTACGAAACGTTCCAGAAACATTCCGGAAGTTTCCGAAACCTTTGCTTGAAGCATCGTTGTCTCCAAGAATGAAATTTTGCGACTCGGTTTGACTTAGTGTTTTCAAACTTCATTCATATGCATAAAAACAACAAAAATGCACTCACTTTTATCGTTTGCTTCTGCAGCAAAGCTTGTCAGCAGTTAGTGATAAGTAAAGTGCAAGTTACTGCGCTTTAGAACAAGGTTCTATAACGGTCTTAATAAATAATAAATTTCTATAAGAGACTTATTTGTGCAATTGTCCAGGCATATGTGCCAACAGAACCGCTAATGCTGCATAACTAGGTACGTTTATTCATGTAGAATTCACTATGTAGAACGGCAGTAAAATAATAATTTCAATACTCCGTACCTTAAAAGCTCCGCAAATGATTATTTAATTATGTAACTATAGCGTGGAAAACAATAAAGCTCATCAAGCCAAGTCATAAACTTATCATGGCCCGGATGGCTCAGTCGGTAGAGCATCAGGCTTTTAACCTGAGGGTCCAGGGTTCGAGTCCCTGTTCGGGCGGTGCTTTTGGGGTCAGTTCCAGGTAATATAGCTGCAGCCGATGGGTACCATCAGCAGAATCTCGTGTGAATTTCCATTTTAGTGGGTATTGAACTCGGGCGTTTTGTGGCACTGCCTAGAAGAGAGCGACTCCAACGTATGAGAATGATAGCATACACAAGTACATGTCAAATTGCTAAGAAAAATTTCACAGCAACTGCAGGATTTTCAGGACATGGAGATAATTCATTCAGGAAATGGGTTATACAGGAGATGGGGTCATACAAGAGATGGGTCCAACAGGAATTGTGTCGTACATAAAATGAGTCATATGCAAGAAATGAGTACACAGAGAAGCGGCACAAGGCAAGACAAACAGGTTGATAAACGAAGTCAAAGGAACGATAACGAACATAGACGTGGTCCGTGCAACACGTGCTATACAATCATCACATCAAGCCAATTACACCCAGCACCTTGCTGCATCCAACCCCCAGCACCCTGCTACACCCAACACCCTGCTACACCCAACACCCTGCTACACTCAACACCCAGCACCCTGCTACACCCAACACTCAGCACCCTGCTACACCCAGCACCCTGCTACACCCAACACCCTGC
>NW_025941058.1:0-641 GCF_000764305.2 Hyalella azteca
TGACGGATGAACCACAGACGACTGACGGATCAATCACAGACGACTGACGGATGAATCAAAGACGACTGACGGATCAATCACAGACGACTGACAAGACTTGAATTTTGATGACTGACAAGACTTGAAGTCTTGTCAGACGACTGACAAAACTTGACAAGACTCACAGACAAGACTTGAAGAAATTTTGTCGCGTGGAGAAGTTGCAGCGCAGTTTTTTAAAATAGGCGAGACGCTGTGATCAATAGGTGGTCCACGGATATCGATGGGAGATACCAATTTATTTATTGGAAATGTCCCCCATCATGGGCACAAATTGTAGCATGCTTTGTAACTGTAGCATGCACAAATTGTAGCATGCACGAATCCAGCATGCTTTGTAAGCGCGATATTGAAGCATTTTCTACAAGTTCTGAGGAAAATACTTCGGGAATGATAGGCCTGGATTGAATTTAGTTTCAATAGAATTTTTTCTTGTAAAATTTAGAACTTTGTGAAACTATTGTTTATTCGAACTCTTTCCTTCTGAACAGTCAATCAAGGATAGGATGTTAGTAGTTACATAACCGAGCGCATGGCGCCATTTTCCATAAACAGCTTAAATCATAGGTTACCCCAATCTTACCCTCGAATATTACCAACAA
>NW_025941059.1:0-343 GCF_000764305.2 Hyalella azteca
CATCACACTGCTCGGCGTGAGCGCGCACAGCCGAATGAGGTGGGCGCGATAGCAACTGTCCGGTTCTACAACTCCTGCCCCTATGCTCAGAGACCATGGAATAAAGATTACGTGACGTCTTCCCGACGTACGCAGATGCACATCGTACACAACAATATTGATAATCCAGGGACGATCGCATATGACTTACGCTTGGCCCGACATTCGCAAATATTTTTATGTGCTTTCACGAGGTCTCTTGGCTGGCCAATTGTCCTCTCGATTTTAAGCCAATATTTTATAACAGATACGTTGATGACACTTTTTTAATCTTCAAATATCCTTCTCATGTCAAACCATTCTT
>NW_025941060.1:0-362 GCF_000764305.2 Hyalella azteca
TACTTGTTTTTCCTTTATTGATATGATATTGCCATATACATTAATTACTGTATTATTGATGTGCAATCATCATATTATTGATGCGATATTACCCGGAAATCGGAATTACCGTATCCATGAATCCATGATTGGACCATGAACATGCCATTGAGCATTTACAACAACCTTGTCCACTGCAAGCTTCATATCAGCGGGAAGCCTGCCAAAGACCACCACTGCCCTGGATGTAATGGACTATCATTGTACCATGACTCCTGCCCTCCGGAACGTCCACTGTGCAGAGAGTGAACGAAGATTTAAAGACCTACGGCGACGCATTATCGGCAAAATTTTCGCCTTCAGAAGATCTTGCCGACACATTT
>NW_025941061.1:0-1494 GCF_000764305.2 Hyalella azteca
CACGCTTATAGCTCAATTGTACCGTCTTGACTCACGCCTATAGCTCAATTGTACCGTCTTGACTCACACCTATAGCTCAATTGTACCATCTTAACTCACACCTATAGCTCTATTGAAACCTGTACATGACTCACACCTATCACTACATAACTTCAAATGCACAGTATATTCATTCGACACATGTGATATTGTACAGAAACTCTTCTTTGATGTGCCAAAGCCTAACCTTAATTTGGCTACTCAGTGTAGTAAAAGCAGTTGCGGGCTTTGATAATCTTCCAATCTGTATGACATTAACAATGTCATAGGGATTGATTTCAGCTTCTCCATTGAAAGTATTCCTTCTTTGTATTACCACAATATGTCTGAAGGTTCCTACCCTGATTTATTAAGGGAACTTTTGCTACTGTATCCTCTGATTTATATAACAGGTCCTGATACCCATTTCTTGTTCTTTGGCACTCCTGTGCCTTACTAATTTGTAATTTGTTTTCTGTTTCTGATCTCTTGCCAAGTTTTTTTCTGGGATGAATTTTTTCTTGATTTATTGGTTTCCAAATCCTGGATGATAAAAATAAAGTTGGCTGTTGCCAGTTGAGAACTTAACATACTATACCATCCCCTTTCTATACACACGCGAGGGAATGTACGAGGTACATTAGTACTCGTACTTCTCTGGATGAGCTTGCCATGACCGTCTCTAGCCGTATTTGGTGATATTTTTATAGTTGCACGTTACTAAATATTGCTAATTTGGCGCAGGTCCTCCTCTGCATGCACCTCCCCCTGGTGCTGGTCATCCCGGGGCAATACCTCCCCATTCCGTGGCTGGTCCCCCTGCCCCCCACGTCAACCCTGCATTCTTCCCCCCACACTCTGCCCCTCCTCCTGCCGTGGCTGCTGCTGCAGGTGTTCCCCCAGCGCACCAGTCGCCCTATGGAGGACCTCCTCCTGCTGCTGCTCCTGCTCCTCCAGTGGCATCATCGCACCCGGTTAGACCATGATAGATATATCACCGCATTGAAATAAATACGAGAGTAGTTGGCAGAACAATTACCTATATTCACTAAATAAGCTGCTTTTCATGGAGTTCTATGCTCACTACCACTCATCCACTCTTTGAATTTTGTTGGTTGATTACGTTTTCTATATGATCATGGAGCTTTCGTTGTCCGACAGGCACATATTATCTGTTTCATTAAATTAACTACCAATTTTTTCTCGTTTCTTTTTTATTGATAAATAGTTAGCTTTTTTGATAATAATAATAACATCAAACTTTCTCACTGAAATATAAAAAAGACAATCAGTTCATATTTTCCTCATCCTCGTTGACATACTCATTGAGCTGTAAAAATTGAAATTAATCAACAATCGGAATTATTTCTAAGATTGGTACTTAGCGTGCACAAATTCAGTCTTGAAAACAATTGGTTGATGGTTCTTTCTTCTCTTATTGACGGGAAAAGTGAGTCTAGGCTTTACTAACTCTAC
>NW_025941062.1:0-403 GCF_000764305.2 Hyalella azteca
TACGTAGACCATGTGTAAAGTTCAGAGCTTTCATTAAAAGTTCTCGGCTGTCAAGCGCACAAAGCGGCCATGCAATGTCTTCGTAACGCTCGTTAATGATAACAAAAAATATCAAGGCGTTCAGTTCATCCAAGACTTAGATTTTCGATCAAAATTGATGGATAGCGGCGGTTGCCCGATTTTCAGAGACTGCATAAGCATAGCCAGGCCGACATTTAAATACTTGATTTCGATCGGTTACAGGTTCTGGCGTCAAAGAGGAGATTGTATGCTCAAACTATTTATTTAAAAAAAACTTATCGTATTTTCGTCATCTTAATTCTTTGAATCCACGCATATGTTCTAGTGAGGAAATCAGATCTACAGTCTAGGGCTATCAAACAACCAAAACAACCGAGGGCTT
>NW_025941063.1:0-305 GCF_000764305.2 Hyalella azteca
GCTACGTCGTTGCAAAGAACAGATTACCTCTGGCATCACTCTTCTAAAAACATTATTATTATTACGATAGTTCGCACAGTATAATTAGTATCATTAGTATCAAATTGCCGGACCACGCAGCATATCAGCATCGTCTCAACAACCCCGCTATAGAACATAAATATACCATCATATCCAAGTTGAAATTTATAGCAGCATATAGCATCATGAGTTACGAAGGTTCAAGTTGCACAAAACAGTTCAGACTGCGAGGGTCTGCAATGGAATTTGTAATTACCACAAGTATTCTCAGTGTCTGTTGGACG
>NW_025941064.1:0-951 GCF_000764305.2 Hyalella azteca
TTCTAGATGGTTGGGTTGACGACGGTGGTGAAAGAGACGGGTGAGGATTCAATGCATCTCGGACAAATTTACGGCCGGTCTCACGGCCAATCTCCAAATTCAGTGAACAAGGAATATCTTCCTAAGTAAGGAATGTAGCTCGATGAAACTTGGTATACATATTCATGAATACCTAACGGTGATGTTTAGTTCATGAAAATTTTTTCAATTTCGTCTTCATTCGTGAGTTATATGGCGATACGTTCCGAAATTTGTAGTGAACATGACATTTCTTCCAAAGCACTGAACAGATTTTAACGAAATTTGAATATACATTCGTAAATATCCAACGGTGATGTTTAACTCGTAAAAATTTTCTAGATTTTGCCTTCCTTCACAAGTTTTGTTTTCATTTCACCCTCATTCGTCATTTAAACAGCAATACTTGCTAAAATTTGCAGTGAACAAGAAGTTTCTTCTAAAATACTTGACAGATTTAAATGAAACTTTGTATGAATACCTAACCTCCCAACGGGTGATGTTTAGATCGTGACAATTTTTTAGATTTTGCCTTCGTTTGCTATTTATACGGCTATGCGTATACAGCTATTGGTTAATACAAATTTAAAAATTGGCTTCAGAAAAGAGCCTCACTTTGTGCGGGACTAAGTGGGAATATAGTGCTCTAGTTGTTCTTCTAAATGTATGGAATTAATTTTATTTTGTGTTCTTATTCATTAAAAACTCGATCTAATTTACAGATAACCGTCGTTTGAGTTGAATTTACAAATATAAACCATACCATAATAAAAAAACAGCATTAAATGTTAAAATGACGAAAGTATAAATCAGTTTATGCTGTATTTCTTCTTAGAAAACATAAGAATTTTTAACGTAATGGTATAGCACATGGTTAAACTATTACTTCAACCATGGGTATAGCTTATCTACGTTTTTATTGCTTAGTCTGTT
>NW_025941065.1:0-344 GCF_000764305.2 Hyalella azteca
GAGATAAATGCTTTAAATATTACACCTTTTCGCCATTTTTTTATGACGGAGGCAGAAACAATTACACTGCCCCCAAGGACTCAGAATTGATGACAATTCATGCTAAAACACTCTACATGGATTTATCATTTTTTGTAGAAGAAGCCGCCGAGAAATTTATTTTAGGTGTTTTTAAAGACCAAATGCTTGAATTGTTTAACCACAGGTTTCGGGCCGAATTTGCTATTACCGCCATTAGCGTATTGCCGGATCCGAAGTTTGAGGAAACGATGAGCTACAAGGCGGTGTCGCCGATGTGTATCATGGATATGAGCAAGACACGAGACAAGGAACTGGCCCCTGTT
>NW_025941066.1:0-4015 GCF_000764305.2 Hyalella azteca
GGTCACTCATCACTCATGTGTGCGTGTGATTGTATACGTGGGCACTGCAGTGTGGTCACACATCGCTCATGCGTGCGTGTGATTGTATACGTGGACACTGCAGTGTGGTCACTCATCACTCATGCGCACCATAAAGCAAACAAGACACCGAGCGACAAGGATTTGTTTACAAGCTGTGCGTCTCAGTGTCGCTTGAGCTGCCCGGCTGCTGTTCGCTATCAAGCCATTCGACGCCGCAGCATCTTGCTAGTTTTACCGATGTAAGCATTCAACAAAAATAAATCTTGAGCAGTGGTTGCTGATAATGTCACACTTACGTTACTATTTAGGGCAATATTAAGAACTCGTGTGATAAAAATGGATTGACCGTCATTTATTCTTAAAAATTCGTTATGCTTCAGACATTCACATTTTCCACTTTTGTCACATTGATCAGTGAAGTTATCTTTACTCTTCCGTCACTTTATAGCCCTACTATCTTTTCTTTATTACTTATTTACGAATTTCAGTGTGAGTCGCTTTAAAATATGAATTAAATCTTCATTGATTATCAAATCATCGTCATGGAATAAGAGAAAATGCAAGTTCTATAGGGTGTGCCATGAGGGCCACAAAAGCTTGTCCTCGTTGTCATGACCAAACTAAGAACCGGATAAAGGTGAGTCACAAGTACGCACTTGACGCATCTCATTCTAAGGACCGGCGCAAGTGGCGATGTCCACAACACAGCCGCTCAGAACTTGGTCTTTCGCTCGCAAGCCAAGCTCCAATTTCAGCTTCAACTTTTGCAAAGAATTTTTAGCTTGAAATCTTTATTATTCAATAAATAATTAGTTCATACTCGCGATCTGATTCTCGGGCAACGAAAATGAATCCGAGCGAGTAATGCGTGAATTCGATGCATAGAAAATTTAGTGCATTCGTGTAGCAACACCTATTCCCGGTACCAGGTCTAACAAATGATTTTTAATTAATTTTAATGACTGAAAAGTTTTTATTACTAAAGTCAAAATAAGGGAGGGATCTATGAATTTTTATCAAATTAACTTAAAGTAAAATAGAACTTTTTGCGTATTTATGTATCTAAACTCTGCCATTATGTCATGATAATATCTTTTATGATATTATCTCATGATAATATCTCTTTCATATGCCTCATATCCAGGCACCAGATTACTTCAGCGAGAAAGAGAGTACGACTGATGGCGCATTTAGGCGCTCCAATACTCTCCTACATTCATTGACAAAACCACGTGTGATTGAATTTAAAAGCAATTTTTTTTAAATAAGGGAAGCAAGCGCACATTGAACACTAATATCTCAGGTTAGGTCATGTGCGAGGCGTTTTTGTTTTCAAAGCTAGCGCGAGAAGCTATAATCTTGTAGCGGTAGCCGGCCGCTGCTCGGCCTTAGAGCGCGGATAGCGAACAGACGACCGCCCTCGCTTTGAAATGCAAATATGCAGATATCAACTCTGTTTAATTCATGCCAGTATGTGAACACCAGTAGTTTTGTTAGCACTATGGAACTGATATAAGTATGTTTTTTAATGGTTCACGATTTGACTATGCTTTTTGATGCATCGGAATAGTTCCCAAGTATACCCCTGCCAGCTGATTTTGAAAATGTCAGTGAATATATTTTTGAATTTGCATCGTTAGTAGGGCATGAAGCAAAGACTTTCGGGGGTTTATTGTCTTGTTTTAGAACTTTTCTCCATGTAATTCACAGCAAAATGTTTTTTTTAATTTGTTTAGCGAACAAAAGCTGCAATTTCGTACACATTATTTTTCTCCGCAGCGAAGTCGGACACTGAGGGAGGAAGCGCGAACCCAAATAAGTCTTGAAGTCTGTCAAAAAATCTACTGGGTACCATTGACTGCGATGTTTTTTACAAAAAAAAATCGAGTAAAGTTAGCGGGTTTCAACTAACGCTGCCCGCGGAAAGGCTTTACAAATCGCCCTAATGATCTCGTGACCCGCGCTAACAAATGATCCTGTTACTTGCGCTATAACAAATGATCTTGTCTTAGCGGCTAGCCTAATGGTCAACTTGGCAGGTCGTGACAACTCGAGGCTTTCTGACACGCGTCTTAAGGAATACGAGCGCAGACTTCCGTTAAACCAGCGGATGGAAATTCAATGTCGATGACCTGATTACTCATTTCTACGGCAATGTATGTACTCAACGTTAACGAACGAACACAAAACCGAAAGACGAACCGCAAAACTTACTACTTAGTTTAAACACGAACGTTCAAAAAATCGTTGCTAGCCTGTAATTGAGAAGACGTGCATTTTTAGTAAGAATATTACATGAAAATCTGATTCTCGTCTGGAGCTACATTTAACCCTCAAATATTTCTGATTAATAATATCGAGTTTGGCGCAAGCATGCGAATCCTGCTCAAAAATTCAACGGATAAACTTCTCTGTTGAAATAAATTTCAATTTTAGCGTTCGAGGCTCGAAATAAAGTATTGGCTTCCTCGAAGGAGCGCGCCTTTGTGGCACGTCGTGTAACTCGAGACGCAGCGGCCGCGGCGCAGGAACTCGATTGGAATATTTTCCTAGATTAGTGGCCATTCAATATCCGGCGGTTGGCCGCCTTTGATTCGGCTAAGATTTTAAGCCGAGAGAAGCGTCAGCCCAGCGGATGTTTGCTCAGGCCGACGTGACGAACGGGCGCAAGGAAGCTTGCGGAACTTGAAGAAAATTTAGCTTTCGGCTGAAAACATTTCTCATTTCAACAGAAGTGCCCATTTGTAATTCATTACATATTTACTGAAAGCCTAATAATTATTGTTTATAAGAAGCAACTGCCTTAAAAAATTGAATATTTAGGTTAAGTTATGTGAATTTTTCACTTTCTCTTCATTTGGAGTATTTGTTACACTCTCTTTACACCTTTTATTGTAAAGGTTTTGTGCACAATTTTTCGATCACTTGGAAGCACAGTTTATGTCTTTTCCAATTACTATTTTTTTCATTACATGCTTCAATGCTCTGAGCAGAGTGCAGCTGATGAACAATTTATCCCCACATTGCCGGCGATATTATTGAACGCAATACGTCGAAAAGCCCACAAAACAATTAATAAATCACTTATTAAATGCTGAGCATCCAAACATTGAGTTGGGACTTTCAAAGAATCGCAGGTACCTACTTCTTTGAATAACAACAGTCTGTTGATTGCAGTGAGTTAGCTGGATTTGTGTAATGCATGATAACATTAAATTTAAATTGAAATTGAATTCAAAACTTAAATAATATTGTAAATTAAATCCCTGAAGGCATCGGAGGAATGTCGGCTCGTCCTCGCTGGGCTGAGGCCGGCGAGCTGAGCTCGGGGGCTGCGGCGCAGATTACAGCAGAACATTCTGCCCTCATTATTACGATGATTGTATTGGGATGTAGACCAGTCATTCATGGTATTGGTGCATGTAATAATACAATACAAATTATTTACAATAATATTGTACAGTGAAGCGTAGATCATTGCCATATTCTCGATCTGGTATCATGGTCACGCGCCAAACGTGCATATATACCGTCCTCACGACAGATTGTAATATTCATTGTACTCTACAGATTTCTTAAAAACTTTATATATAATTGCCGGCGATGACAGCAGCAAAAGAAGGGGTAGTATTTATAGGTGCTCATGTTTCGTGATGAAAAAATATAGCTTTCTTTGAGCGGTGATCTTTTTTTCGGACTTGCCGGATAATATTGATCGGGCTGACAAAATTTTATTGTAACACACAGATGAAAGTAATCTTGCATTCCAAAATAACTAAAGTATACGTTAAAAATAACTCTCAATGTTTTAAGCAACTCATTCATCAAAAATGTCTTTTTTAACATTTAAATCACACCAATTCTTCGTTCGTGATGAGATTAAACAACGCTTTTGAACAAATGCATCAAGTTAATTGCAATAGCTCCCAAGCTCGCAGTGATCAAGCTGTGCTAGGGAGTGCCGTGCTGTGCTAGGGAGTGCCGTGCTGTGCTA
>NW_025941067.1:0-19604 GCF_000764305.2 Hyalella azteca
GAACAATTTTTCAACAATGGTTGAACTTTATATAACATTATCAGCCGATTTTTTACTCGTATGATATAGTACTCTCCCCGTTTCAGGGTAATTAAAATTTTTTAATGCTGACTACGTTCGCATAGAAATAAAAGCTAATGTATAATGTAGATTTACCTGAAAATAATTATACTGTAGAAGTCGATAATATCGGAGGTGTAATGGGATAACTGCCCGATTCTTGCACTCTGAAACTTGACTGTTGTGCTTTTCCAACTTTACCTTGGCAGGCAGTGATGGAGAAGCCGCTGGAGCTACTTTAATATTGACGGGCACAGATTGCGGTGATTCCCACGCTTATAATATTGCTGCGGAAATACGTCTTTATATCACTGTATCTCGAATTTTGTCATGCAAATGTTTCAGTTCAGATACGTATAAGTATTCACAATATATTTGGAAACATATGACTGTACAACTGCGTTGTGATCTCGTAGTCCTATCCAGCCTGTCTCTGAAACATGAATGCTTGGTTAAGATACGGCGCGGCACCGACGAAGGTATTAGCGCCCTAAACATGAATAAATCCCTGATGTAGTATGCAAAACCTAAAGTGCGGAAAGCTCTAAATCACATTTGACAAATTGTTACAAATGTACGACCAAATGATAATTAGTGATCTGTTTATATTGATGCCCATCCCTAACAATATTACCGTAAAGTCAGTGGAAACGACGCAGGCAAATTATCCACATGAAAATCGTATGCGCTCAGTGAAGATAGGACATGAGAAACGATTCCGTGAATTGCTGTGCAAGGTACATCAACGTAACCGAGCTAAAAAAAAGCGCCACGACGATGAAAGTTCATTCTTATTATCAAAAACCATATCTATTAGATACTGATAAAAGGTGACCACGCATTGCAGCTCCCATGATGAGACCACGTCACTGCAACTGACTGGAGTAAAGCCATCAATTATTGGGTGGCAATTGTTATGTCACGAAAGAAAGTAAGAATCGAAGTAGCAATGAAAATAGGGCAGCAAAACTAAATAGATGTAGCGAGAAAATTTCGTTTGCTCGAAAGCTCAATAACCAACTTGGAAAACTACAGTATGTAAATTGTATTACATTATAGTTGAAAATGATTTTAAGTTTTCAAATTTATTTAAAACTTTCAGTTTAGGTAGGGGCTAACATTAGTCACAAGGAGTCACACAATTTTCAAGGAAGTCACACAAATTTCAAAGATATAGCATGAATAGCAAATTTTTTGGATTTAAGGAACTATCTGATGGATGCTATTTTGATTCCATGTCATTGTGATGTGTCCTGGATACTTGAAGATCAAGTTAGAGGGCCTAGGCATATTTATCAATCGATACCATCGGTGAGTTTTTTTGTAACATGAATCGAAGTAAGTTTTTTGGGAGGCTCGTACAATGATTACCTAATTTAGAAACGACTGATTTCACAAACCTGAAATTATTATGTGAACGAATGAGAATCGTTCACGGTCTTTTTAGACATTTTTTTACTCATTTCAATTTATTTCAGCTAGGTGATAAATTATGCTACATGCATGGGTTTTTTAGTGAAGCCGGTTGAACAACTTAGACTTCCGACCCCTTCAGGGAAGAATTGGTCTCAGAGAGAGGTGACGAGGGCGATTCCTTTTATGAGACAGCAGTTGTGTCCTGCTAGCCGATCGGTTAAGTTGCTGCTCTGACCTTCCTAGTGGTAGCTAGTAACTGCCGATTTGGCATAAAGCTTTTTGTCTTGCAGTGAGCCCTCTCCTTGACTGAGCTGATTAATTATATGCCAGTGTCTGTGCTGCTCCTAACTGTAACCGTAACTGTAGAGTGCCCATTTTAAAGTGCTTATTTCTATTGGAATAAACGTACTTGAAACTTCAGTGGTGAACTGGAAAGTTGTGTTTTCCTTATCAAGTATTTAAAACTAGCTTTTAATAAGTTCGTGGCCAGCGTGCAACCTTGGGCGGGCATCCGTTGAAGCTAAGGTAGTGAACGTCCGGTCTCAATTAGAACCATTGTGCAGGTGTAAAATTAATATATATTTGTTGCATTTGGTGGATATCCCAGTTATTTTTGTGACCGTTATCGGTTTGTTGCCTAAATTTCGGACGACTTATCTCTCATATCTGGGACGATAACAGTCACTGCGCAGTTTGAATATTGACTAATTTTTCAGATTTCTTTAAAATCCAAATTTATATACTGCCGTTATCGGTTAATTGCATAATATAGAAACGATTGGAACCACATTCCTGAATTGATATCTGCCACTTCGAAGAAGTAAAATTAACATATTACACGAGTTTGGTGGAGATTTGAGTTAATTGGCGTCAGCTAAATTTACCATGGGGTGCTCTTCAGAAAGCTGAGACTAGCTGTTGGGGCTTGGGAGTAGAAGGAAGCCTGTTAGGGTGGATCCACAACTTCTCCACAAATAAAGTACAAGCTGTCACAATTGGAAATTCGAAATCGAGAGAAGAGAGGGTGATAAGCGGAGTGCCACAGGGTTCGGGAGAATAAGCTACAATAACATTTAACTTATTGGTTTTGGCACGCGGGCTCTTCCATACGAGGTTTGCAAAAAATCAGCATTAAAAGGCAGTTAGTTTATTTAATTCCATGGGAGTTGCTGACAATAATGGTGCAGGGAAAAATTATCAGGTCTACATATCTTATAACTTACAGAATATAAACATTCTAACGGTAAACATTTACAGAATTAGCGCCTTAGTCAGTTTCTACAACCATCACATGATGATCATAGATGAAGCCCCGTTCCCAGTTATTATACAGTTTTATTTAAATAAAGATGTTTACACTTCTCAGCTTGTCCCTGGAAAAGCTAAGCGGCTTGAAACACGCCGCGTGCAAATGCTATTCAAACGTTATTCAAGTAGATATTTTACTACAATAGAAGAAAGGACATCACGAGTCATATTATGAAAAAGGTGAAAAACAGAGACAGAAAACAACGATGTTGTTACAGCAGCTAGTATCAGAATCCCAGCAGCAAGCTCACAATCCCCCCAACCCTATTATTTACAAACCCATACCTAACCATAGGTATGGAGAAGAAGAACAAATTTACAACCTAAGGAATGTGAAAATTTCTAACCAAGTAAAGATTTTACTACAACAAAGAAAGGACATCACGAGCCATATTATGAAAGTAGGTAAAAAGTTGTTATTAACAGAGGTGTTAGAACAGAGAATAAGTCAGAAAACAACAATGTTGTTACAGCAGCAAGTATCAGAATCTCGATGTTGAGTCACGCTTGAGCTTGAGTCACCACCCTCAACTGTGGAGCACTCCTGAAGTTTGCGCTGCAGGTCAAGAGGCTGGTGGCGACGTCGCATGTAAGCCCAATGTTTGCTTGCATCTGTCAGCTCTACCGTCACAAACTTTTGTATGTAAACTACGATACTAATTTTTGTGATGTTTTAAAATTTGTAAATCTTCGAGGTCTTGGCTGATTTCTTAAGGAATTTTTCTTTTGGGAGCGTAAACTTCCTGCGTTAAGATGTAATTAAAGGTCTTGATTTTAATCAAAGATTCGTTGAGTTTTAGCGGATGCACTTTGTTGTTGTTTTTTTTTTCGTGGAATTTTTGACAATGTTTACGCTCTCAAATCCGACAATCTTGCGACGACGTTCCAAATTTTCTTTGCCTATTAAAGAACAATATATCTTTTTATATTAATTTTCCTCCGAACGGGAGCAACCAGTTAGCTTAAAATTTCGACTTTTCTTCTTCCAGGAGTCGCACACTTCACGCAACTGGGCCTATTTTCCTCTGACGGTGATCCTTCATCCCTCAGCACAAATAATTTATCCCTGAGAAGGAATTGGGTAATACAAAGCATTGCCTGCGAGGCTGCTGAGCTTTTTCTGGAATACAAATGTCGGTTTTCATAAAATCTCGCCAGAAACTTTGAGAATGCGGAGTATGTTTCGAGTCACCCAAGATTTGGAGTAACCAGCCAATCGAGGTATATTCTCTAGGAGGACTTGTTTCGGAGGAATTTTTACTTTATTTCAGTTGGCAATTGTAGTGAATAACTCACAAATTGAATTTGGTGCAGCGCAGGTGATATAGAATAATTATTATTTTAATTATATGAATTTCTGATTCTATGTAATATACACTAAATTGAATCTTGTGCACAAGATGCATTGGCAAGTGCGACCTGAACCGCAACATTTTTGTCCTCTTGTTGTTTCAATTTTTTTATTTTCATGCATAATTTTTAATGTTAATTTAGTTTCACGTGTTGACTATATAACTGAGCGAGCTCGGCTACGCGGAACCTTATGCCAGCAAACTGGCATCTCTTCTATTTAGTCTCTGGGAAATTTAGATAAATACGGACGCTTCAAGTGACGTTACGAAGTTTTCCCCATTTCTTAATTAAGATAGCTTTTGACTTATTTGATAATCATTTCGTATTTTCAGAATGAATGCATGCACAGAAAGCCGCAACGTAATTTTGTGGTATATATTATTATAACCGGAAAAAATGTTTCTTCTGTTTCATGGACTGTGTTTTAACTTACTGATATTAGATTCGTGAATATTGTTGGAATAAATTTTTTATTGTTTTACAACTCGTATCCGTGCTTGACTTATTTCCTGCTCGTGGAGATAGTAAAATAAAAGTCAATGTGATATATAGATTTCAAAATGCAGTATGACGAATGGTGGTGCATGCTTTTACATTCATTGCAAGCTATGCTGAAATTAGGCAGAAAGTGGGGCAAAAAAATTAATTGTATTTTTTATCCATAAATTCACGTTGGACCTAATTTTCCTATGTCATCTATCATACATTCCAGTTAAGATTAATAAAAATTTATATTCAAGGAAGAAGTGAGTGCAGGCATTCAAGGCCCTTAATTAAATTGATACCGTTTGTGTGTTCGCGTATCCTAACAAACATGGTTTGTGGATACATGGATATGAATTGCCATATCCCAACAAACATAACGTAACTATTTAACTAAAGGAAAAACAATATTAAAATTAAGCTTGAATGCAACTTCAGGCAGTATTTGGGTCCAAAATAAAAAAAGACTTGTGTCAACCGATTATAATTATGAGCAGATTTGAATTTTTCAGTGCATTAATTTTCTTGTAAAATTATCATCATCAGTAGTTGAATTATTAATCAAGTCACGACAAAATAAACACAATTCTGACTCCAAACTTGTTGCAAAATTTCCTGTTGATGCATAAATTACAATTTAAGAGGTTCGCAAATAGGCTTTGCCGCAAATACGTAATGTCATTGATAACATTGCATGGTCGTAAAGATTGCGCGCAAAGTTGTCTAAGAGAGCGGGAAAAAGCGAATAAGTTTTTACAGCAGCGACCAACTAAAGTCAAATGGTAAACTATTCATAGTTCAGTATCAGTTTAAAAATTCATTGGTAAAAATACTGCGAAAATAAAATATTTAAATGAAACACCCTGTGGCAATTTGACCGCGGGATCATAGAATATTTTCAAGCACGATATCTGATCTTGAGAACATCGAAAAAAATCCTTTTATTTTACCGATGTCTAGTTAAGGGTGAACAAACTCTAAAGAAATGCATCTAATTTTTTTCAAGCTGTTAATTATAAACATTTATATGATGCGTACCTTCATAACTAAGAAAGTATTTGAAAGTTCAATGAGTTTTACGAGCGAAGAAATGAGATACTAGGCGCCTGATCACGCCGTCCGTGCGCTCATATAGCGAGACCAGCAAGCGCCTGCCGTTAGCACCAACCTAGATATACCCCCATCAAATTAGGTAATTAGACAATTAATACCTACACAAACTTAGGTGCAGGTAATTATTCCTTTAACATGAGAGGCTACAACAATAACCGTATTACCAACATGCATCGTGAGGTCATATCGGAATATTTTTCGTGGTTTGCCAAAACATGTTTGTTAAAATTTAGTTTCGATGCTTTCCGTATGAGGTCTCAAGAATATATCGCCATATACATATATAGAAGACTCTTCAATTAATTATGTTAAGTCGTAAGGACGCATCGCCGTCACGCAATAAGAGGTCCCCGAAGACTGCACTGTAGGACAAAAAATTTGCTCCCCCTGCAAAAAATTAGAAAGTTCCGAGAACTTAGATAAATTAGTGCGCAGTTTCAGTGTAAAAATTTCATAGGGGTTGGGAGAAGATTCGACGAATTGTTTTCCTAACGCTTGAAAAAGCTATTGCGAATATTATTTTAATTAAAATTTTAATTCTAAATGTACGCGTTGTCAGCAAACTTTACTTGAGCTCTTGAATTTTTATTTGCTACATGCCTGGCAAATGTAAGTCAAACTTGCGTGTGATGTGTGGAACTTGGTTAATTAAGAGTACATTAATATTGTAACACCGTAACCGGTAATTATTGTTTGCATGCTTATCATTGTTTTAGGCCGGGACTCAAATTCCAGCATTTTTTTAAAGAAATATTCATAAGTTATTTTCTTCTTATTATTTTCACATTATTCCTGCCAAACAATGTAGCTGATTTTTTGCCGCATACACGATTATTCATGGTACAAAACATAAAAAATTACACATGAATCAATATGTAATATTTCAAGTAGCGCAATTGTCACACTATCGTCAGCTAACGTACCTGGTCTATTATTCGACCAGTTCAGATGCTGCGTTCTGCTGTTTGCTCATCTTCAGCACCAGCATGGTCTATTTCCAGCTGTAAAAGTCACATCGACTGGAATAATTCTGCTGTAAAAATATATTATCTTGAGAGAGTAAATTAATATATTTGTCATATATATTTATATGAAATATTTTTAATCTACAGTTCACTGCTCGCAGCCATGGGCGAAGGTAATATAAGTTAAAATATGGCACACGTCACCGCCTGTCCATGAATCATCAGCTGTCTAAGNATAGAATAAGTGCCGTGTTATTGCTCGTACGCATTCCAAGCTCCTGGATTATAAACCAGTAATGCAGTCGCGTATAATGTATGGGACATTCAAGCAGGATTTGATGCATGTATTTTGTATATTTAATGCATTGTGTGGCTGGGATGTGAGCAATATAGAATAAATGCCGTGTTTACAGCATAATGTAAACGAAGATTTTCATGTCACCAGGAGAAAGTAATGCTATAAATGTTGATTTGCACTTTTTTATGAGTGTAATGAAGTCTTACACTTCATCGGGTTCGCTACTCGGGTGCAACAAACATCAGCCACCAAAACTAATTTATTAAACAAGAACAATAATAAAACGGTATTGCTAGAAACAATAGAATGATCATACAAGCTGAGTGCCCAATCAAATAGGTCACAATGGATGACAGAAGTCGTGGCACGTCCCAGTTCCAGGGAGCACGTGATGATACGTCCAAACAAGTACTTGGAATACACGGTCCCGGAGGCAGCCCACTCTCGTGTCCCGCAACCCTATATTGGAAATAAATACTTTCATACTGACTGATAAAACTCACTTAATCACTCGCATAACAGATTCTATATATGATCACTTTTTAACCAATTTACTTGAAACAGAAATAGCTAATTTATTGCTAGGGTACATTTGGTCTAATATAGCAGCTCACCAATAAAGGCAGTGTAAGTTGACTCAAAGCACAGCAAGAGAGTGGCTCAATAGGTCAACTAGGCCTAGAAATGGGTTGCTCACGGTACGACCTTCTCTTGACGACTGACCTAACGCACGGTATAGTCTCGTAAGAACGCTTTCCTTTTGGCGTCTTCTAATTTGTAACTGACAACCTTACAATGAGCATGGCGGTAATATTTACTTATTGCCATCTTATTTCTCGAATGCATGTGTGCGGTTCTATGCGAATTAAAGAGTTCATGTCAAGCATGAAAAATTCTATTAGTAAAATGTAGTATATTTTTTATATACGGTACGCTGCAGTCGTTCCCGCGGGCAGAGATCGGTAAACCTGCAATGCAGAGTTAGTGCCAGGTTAACCTGTTACGCCAGGCTAACTTTTTAATTTAGCAAACAATGATTCCAATCAGTTCATAAAAAATGCTGTATATCAAGTGCATTTGAGCAGAAATTAATAGATTAAATGCTATTTTCAAGTAGACATGTCTAATATTTTTTCAGGAAAAAATGGCACGCAATGTCCATAATAGCAGACTTTTAGTCTTAGAAATCAAAAACTAATTAAATACTCGTGCATTGAAAATTATATGAGTAGTTACTTTGCTTATGTGTTTTTGAAGCCATACAAAAATTTATCGCTGAATATATCATATAATTTTCACACTTTGAAGCAAAAATCTCCGTTCCTCAGTAGAAGTGATTAGCCCAGGAGTGCAGAAAACCGGTACGCTTGAAATTAAATTTGCTATGCCTGACAAAGAATTAGTTGTTGATTATACCAAGCTTCTCCTTTCTAAAAGCTTAAAATCCAAGAATAATGGCTGGTAAAACCAAAAAAGTCACCCACAGTTCTAATAGGCCTATTGCACAAAAATTTTGACCCCTAAATTCAAGTTACGTTGAACAAAGTGATGGTATATTCTGCCTGCATTTCAGCACTCCCGGTAAACATTAATTGTATGCTACTTCGAAGTGTAAAGACAAGGGACGGTATTGCCGATTTGAATGTAAATCAACGAAAGATATCTTCTGAAGAGAGCAAGGCCAATGTTCTAAATAATTTCTTTTGCAGTGTCTTCACAGATGAGGACTTGAACAGTATTCCAGCTATGGAGGAGCGACTAGTGGGCTCGAAGTTAACTAGTTTAATGCCGATGACACAAAAGTTTATAATACAGTTAAGGATGCGTCAAATAAAATGCAACTGCAAAATGATCTTGATAGTTTAGTTGACTGGGCTGATGCGTGGCAGCTGCGTTTCAATGCTGACAAGTGTAAAGTACTTCAGCTCGGGAAGAACAGTGAACATTGTGATTACAGTATGAGAAGACATGGTTGCAACGAGAGGGTTATGATTTAGAAGTCTTGCGTGGAAAAAGATCTTGGAGTTGGTGTCGACAAGGAGCTAAAATTTTCTATGCATACTGAAACGCAAGTTAATAAATCCAATAAACTGCTTGGGCTGATCAGACGCTCCTATACGAGTGCCTAGATATAGAAATGATGAAGCTGTTGTTCACCTCAGTCCGGTGCCCGAACCTAGAGTTTGGAAACGTTGTGTGGTCACTGGTCACCGAGACTGGAAAAGGACAAAAATTTATTTGAGAGTGTTCAACGACGAGCAACAAGGATAATTCCTGGCTTAAAGGGCAAGTCTTATGAAGAAAGGTTGAAGATTATGAATCTTCCCAGTCTTCGTTATCGTCGCCTGGGTTGTGACCTCATTGAAGTATACAAGCATATTCATGATTTGTACAAGGTCCCAGAAGGATTACTAGAATTTGAAACAAGAACCAACACCAGGGGCCACAGCTATAAACTAAAAAAACTGCGCTGCAACACTCATCCATGCGACAACACTTCTTCTCGCTTCGAGTCACCGACATGTAGAACAGCCTCCTTGAAGATATTGCTGACGCTCCGAGTATGAACGCGTTCAAGAACAGACTAGACACGGCCATGCAGGAGCATATGTATAGTCTTGAAATGCCTCGTGTCCTACCGTCCTACGGAACAACTGAAATCTTGAAAAAAGATTTTTTCAGATCAAGTCAAAGATTTTTTGACTTGATCAAAAGGCCAGTCTAGTCAAGAAAAATACAAGAATCGACGACAGGCCTATCAAGGCCTATTCTTCAATGCCGAAGATACTATACTATACTTGAGGGAAGGGTATTGTACTGGAGTAGTTATTGAGTTAGCTGGGGATTTAATTGTTTAGTAGTTACCATCCTAGAAGCTCGTAGGATAATAGAAGTGTGCAAGTCTATGATTTTTGAGTGTTTATTTGCTTTGTGTAAATAGGGTACGGTAACTAAGGCCTGCGAACAAGGTTGAGCATTAGTACATGACACGGGTTAAATAATTCATAATCTGCATTTTAAATTCAAATCCACACATTTTAAATTCAAGATAACAGTTATTTTAATTCATATTAAGTCTGACCAACTCATCTTTACATTTGATCAAAACAATAATTTAGATCATTAACGTTTCAATCAGTAACCCTAAAATTCATTCCATTTATCATTACCTAAGGTTTCCCAATTAAGTTAATCTAATTGAATATCTCATTTGAACAATACTAATGAATATTATGACTGAAAATTCATTTCATTTAACATTTTCCAAGGTTTCCCTATTAAGTTTATCTAATTGAATATCTCTCATTTGAACAATACTAATGAATATTATGACTGAAAATTCATTCCATTCAACATTTTCCAAGGGTTCCCTATTAAGTTTATCTAATTGAATATCTCTCATTTGAACAATACTAATGAATATTATGACTGAAAATTCATTCCATTTAACATTTTCTTAGATTTCCCAATTAAGTTTATCTAATTGAATATCTTTCATATGAACAATACTAATGAATATTATGACTCTTCAATATTAATGAATCTAACTGAATCGCAATCACTAATCAATTAATTATATAAATAAACAACTAATAATTGAATAATCAATAATCATTCAATAATCATTTATCAATAATCTATCAATATCACTTTAATAAAAATCGAAATAGATCAAAATTCCAATACACAATGAATCAAACCCAGATTAATTAGTCTCCAAATTATGAATACGACACAACAATATCTTGAATTTTAACATGAATGAATACAGGGCAATAACGGTAGTGTTAAAACAATGGTAATGAATCGCCATACTCATTGACATTAATTTTACCTGGGTAATTTTCAATCATCATTAAACAATATTCACGCTAGCTAAGATGTAATTACACAAGGAATTTTAATCGTCTTAATATTTATCCATTTACTATCAACACACTATTTGAATATGTGATCCCTAGAGCTACTCCTGCATTTGAACAAGGGGCTAAGCAAGATCGGATCATCGGAGAGCTCAACTAGACTGGCCGATGATCTCAACTAGACTTCCTAGTTAATTAACACTCAATTTAAAATGCATAATGCTAGAATAACTGCACAAAACATTTATCTACAACAAGGTTACATCACTATTCTATTTACACTCACCCAGTGGAACTATTTACTGAATAAGGCACAAACGAGAGAAAACACGAACACGTTTTACGGAAGACACAAGTGAGTCGGGATGTTGCCGAGGCGCTTGGTTGTATTCTCATTTTGTTCTAGAGTCACTCGTAAATATCTCTCGGCTAGGAGATTATACACTACGATATTATATTTAACCACTACATACTATACTAACAAATAAAAGTCATTAAAATTTGCATAGCACCTCACGGAGAACTTCAAAGCGGTTTACCGTCAATCGCATTTTTTGGGGGGTTTAAAAAAAATTGATTGAGGGTAACTAAAGCAAGAGTTTCGAATTAGGCTACCTCCAAAATTCAACTGATATCTGATCAAAGATAAGGTATTCTAGTATTATATGCCAACTCACTCCGTTAAAGTGGTTTTTAAATAAGATCTTATAGGAAGTATAATTTAATTGGAACTGATTGTATAGAACATACGGCACTGACGGTGCTAGCAAATAAGGACTTAACTGCACAGAAAGCAGCGTCATAAAAAATTATTGAGGGTCGTACCACCATTTTTTCATGTGAGATTGGTGTTCAATGAATATTATTTACCCATGAAAGAAAGTCCGACGACACTAATTTTGTGTACAGAAATGCTTGTGGAAATTATAATTGGAAAGGAAAACAAAGAGGGTCCGTGATAATTGAAGAAAGAGGAAGGTTTTCTCATTGTGGTTGGAATTATTTTATTTTACAACGGCCGTCCCTCTCCCCTAATTAATTAGTGGAATATGTATTATGTAGGTTGGCGTAATGACAGTGAAGATTCAGCGAGTTTATTGAGGGTTAAAGAATGATGGCGCCAATCAACATCTGTACATATGGGTGTAGCCGTAAGAATACAGACACGACATTAACGAAAATATGACAACAATATCAAAAGAATACTGGGGATACAAATTGTGATTCAGTTATAATACTGGCAATATTAAATCACGATTTATCCGACTTTCATTCTAAAGGTTGACTCTGCAGCTTACTCCTTTGCTATTAACTCCACGGCGGCAGACAGTAAATGACGCTAAAGCGCGACTGGCTATTGGTTACCCACGGGGTGTTCTAAAGAAATTCACAATATTCGATGGTACGATCCAAACGTAAGAGTATTTTCGTCGTTTACAGACTTTTAATAATTCAGAAATTACACGAGTGTTATTTGTGCTGGAGAATTGACAAGATTTACTGACTTGAATATTTTTGTAATTGTTTAATAGTGGAATTGATGAAATGCGAAATAAGTAAGTGAGATCAAGATAAAAAGTTACATTTAGTAGCAGGCATCGATGATCACGAGTTTCGAGGTTAAATAAAATAAAATTAAATAACTAAGCAGTTATTACTAAAACGAGCGGTCTTCTTTATACGAGGTTAACATAAATTCCTGACTGAATGGCAAACACAACTAATCAAGCACCTGCATGCACGTGATGTCGAACTGTCGAAGTAACTCAAACTTAGAAATTAGTTTATCTATAGAAAAGCTTAGCTTATGCTCCACAACTTATAATTTTATCTTAACAATGTGGTCTTCTAAATAAGTTGAAATGCATTTCAACTTACTAAAAAGCGTAGGTATCACGTAAATATCTCAACAGATCGCTGGTAAGTTTAAATGTGTTCAAATTCAGTAGAGTGTAATGAAGCAGATTTTTGTAAACACATCTCTCTCTTAATTATACTCCTTTAGATCCTCAGCTCTCTTAAAAAGAGCTTATGCTTCCCTGCAATTATTAGAGAAGATTTAATGATTCCTATAGAGATTGAAGCCTTTCTTGTACATTCCTTTCATTTGAATTGGGACGTTTTTTAACGTTCAAAGTGAATAAAAAATTTGACGTTCGCGATGATGGCTAATTAGTTAAATGTTAAAATAGCTGAGATTGAAGAGGCGAGATGCAGGACTGAAGCCCACGCTCACAGAAAAAATTTCTAGGCGAAATCGGCAAGGTCGCCGGGTGCTTATGGTGTAGCAAGATAGTGGCAATGAGTTGCAGGTTCTATAACTTCAGCCGGCTGTAAAATTTCTTAGATGTCTAGAATCTTTGCCACACCAAACATAGTCCAATTTTAAATACTGACTCCACTGACTAAATACTATATAATATTCATACATGTTTTTGCAACCATTCTAAGCAAGAGCTTTGAAATGGATCTACAGCCTATATGATATTAATATGACATAAATCAATCTTGTAGATGGTTGTGATTTTATTATGAACATGAGCACTGATATATTACACGATTATTCATAAGTTCATTATTCACTGTTCCGTTGATGAATTTATTTATTAGCAAAAATACGCGGAAAGTTTCATATTTGTTCAGCTTGGTAAACACCTAGTCAGATTTATATGTGTTTGTCTTAAAATGCTTTAAAATTACACGTGTGATCCTTCAATTTCGAAAAGAAAAAGTACTTGAAAGTTTAGTGTTGCAAAAACTTCAGAGGTAACGTCTCCGCGGCAGCGACGATCAAGCAAATTATTGCCTTGTATCAACGTAATCATTTCTCCATGGCGACGTAAAGTCTGGTTGCCTTTTATTTCTCGCTGCCAACAAATTTCGTAGCCTACATTAAAAAGTTTATACACCGAAAAATGAAAAACTTAATTCTGAGGCCATCTCACTTTCATACAAATAACATTGCGTGGAACATCCATCAATAATGGCGTCTTCGCTCTCGACTACAATTAAATTTACTAAATAAATTATTTGTTGTTTCTTTGCAGTTATGTAAAAAATTATACTTGCAGTCATTATGCTCATCTAAATAACCAATACATGATGTCCTGAAGTCACCGTCCCTCAGGGCCTATAGATAAAGAACTTATAGGCGAGCGCCAAGTTGATAACACTTTGGACCTTTTAGCGACCAAATTTATTGCTAGTGCAAAATTTCTCCTTACTGCTTAATTATTCATTGAAAAAACTTGACAGGCGACGTATATGTCCACCGGGCCATAGCGTAGCCTGGAAATAAAAGGCTATGTATTTGATTCATCCGACAAATGAGCTTCATACATAAATAAAAAATGCATTTTGACAGGCAGGTGAACGCTAAATAATTAGAGAGTCTCTTATTATTTCACTAGCCTTCATTGCTCCGGCTGGTCACAATTCTCTCGGCCTGGTGATTGCTTTGTTCTTTATTTCCATCGCCAGCCTCTATCAGGAAACTGTCTTATATATCAGTGGCCAGTATTCCGCTTCCTGCTGGCTCGCGGGGGCCACCCGAGCCTTTGTTATGGACAATTGCGGCTGCAATCTCGCCTAGCCTCTGAATTAATTCTTGTCCACCTCCAGCTCATGCAACAAATTGCACTTTTTGAAATTGATTACACGTGGCATCCATGGATTGGCTGATGAGCGTGTTACTGAGATTCCATGTCATGAAATCGAAACGATCACCGCATGTTTTTCGAGTGTTTGCCTTGACGAATAAAGCCTTGCTCTATAATTATCTGCTGCGGACATAATAAATTGGTACGGTTTAAGCAAACATGTGGGACGGAATCGTAAAAAAAATTAGTGACAGTAATTTAGGATAATCGCTCCGTAGATAGAACGATGGGTGCGAATACATCATAGTTCTGATTCTTTGTATATTTATTTTTATAAAAGGAGAATTGATTATTATTGTCTGGCTCGAATATCATTGAAGGTGAACTTCTAGCAAACGCAAGTGCGTTGGCTAGCGAGGCAAAAATAACTCCTGGCGTTTTAGTTAGTTGGAAACTGAAAAGTTCCTCAGTGGCTGCAATCAAAACTTTCTGCCGTTCAACTAATGAACAACGTTAATTTACAGAAGAACGTTGTATTCTCCGGAACTGAGAAAAGGAGCTGCTTAACAATAACGAAAATTTTGTAATCACCTTGATGATGAACCACGATATTCGCCTAAATAATTCAGGGCGATATTTGAACTCTCGATGGAAACTTATAGATATGCAATTAATAGCGTGGTGATGATTCAAATCTAACTAGTTTGGATCATTGAGTTTTGAAGGCAATGACAACCAGAAAATTATTTAGAATTTTTTTTTGTGCCACGGTATCATGCACGGCATATATTTCTCAGTTATGATTGAATTGCTCATGGCTAAATGTTCAGTCTCGCAAAAATTTAAAATATAATTTTCTAAGAATATGAGTGCTCAAATATTTCGAGAAACCACGCAGATAATGGCCGCCATGATGTGTGAAAGAAACGAGATATTGAGCGACTTGAGCGAGCGAAGTCTTCATCAATCTGCCGCCATTGGAACGCATCAGGAGCTCTGAGGAATTCTGGCTGATTATTTCCATCTTTTGTGGCAAGTAATAGCCGTCTAATGATTTTCTAGTGTGTTGAATCAGTAATAATATTATATGCAACGCCAAATGAGCCGTTTGGATATGTGCTCCATGCGGTCCATTAAGAAATTGGTTTTCATGCAAAATGAAATTAATTTAAATTTTTTGCAGACACTGTCATTGTCTGGAAAATAACTTTAGGAGAGTAGAACGCTAATTCGAGATATTCCAAAGGCTGTTGTGCAAACAAATGAATACATAAAATTATTTTACCCCAACGAGTCATAGATTGCTTCTCTAGTCTAAATAGGATTGTAAGTAATTCATTTGCAGGTCAGAAACTCAGAGGTTTGTCTTCACCGTAAATGCTTAAAGTTTCTTGCTTTTTTCGAGTCTAGATGTTCCATCGCTTAAATTAAGGCGAAATCATAATAGATGCCTGCAATGCCTTGGCACCCGACCATGCCGAAATTGGCACTTTCAACTTGAATGTTCTCTTTATAGTATATTGTTTTATAATTGTTTCAAGGCAGGCTTGTGGCCTAGTTTTTTTCATCATGCAAGAAAGACCAAGACCAACTCCTCAGGTAGAATAAAGACTATGCTGCAATCGCAGCTTAGTCCTTAGTTCTTTCTTCAACATGTTTTTCATTTTTCATTCAGAATGTTACTGACAGACCTCTGTCGGGACAAAAACATTGAATTCTTCATATGCTGGATTTTTGCACAGTACTTTTCTTAGATGCAGCCATTACAAATTTTTCGAAGTTATATCACGTTCGATAATTACTTTTAATTCGGTGGAATGATGATTCAACTTGAATTGATACATTATTTCCCTAGAAAATTTATTTACAAAGCAAATAATTGACTATCGGATCTTCGATAAAAAAGTACAGTGATGATAATAAATATTAATGACCAAAAGAAAATCACAGAAAATCTTAAGCGCCTTAAGTTTCTGTCAATAATATAAGAGATTTCGAAATTTTGAAATCACAGCTAGCCAAACAAAGTTCTGATTTCTACCATTGACAAATTTGTCGCTTCATATTTCTTGTCCGACGGCAGCACTTCTCGATGAGTTAATTTAACTGCGCATTTGATCAGAAGTTTGGCTGGCAACTAAAGCGCCTCATTTGCAACTTGTTCTCAATGAGGCGGCGGCCGTCGTGCCGAGCTTACCAGAGTAATGCCCGCGCTCCGAATTCCTGCCATTGCTCGTACGCATTCCAAGCTCCTGGATTATAAACCAGTAATGCAGTCGCGTATAATGTATGGGNCGTATAATAGTGCTCTCTCCGTTTCAGGGTAATTAATATTTTTTAATACTGACTACGTTTGCATTGAAATAAAAGCCAATGTGAAATGTAGATGTACCTGAAAATAATTATACTGTAGAAGCCGATAATGTCGGAGATGTAATGGAATAACAACTGCCCGATTCTTGCACCGTGACCCTTAATTTTGCTTTTCCAACCTTACCTTGGCAGACAGTGATGGAGCTACTGGAGCTACTTTAAGTAATAATGACCTGCACAGCTTGCGGTGATTCCCACGCTTGTAATATTTCTGGGAAACTGCGCAGTAAGTCTTTTTCATTGTATCCCGAATCCTGTAATGCAAAGGTTTCAGTTCATATATGCATAAGTATTCACAATATATTCGATAAAATATGACTGTACAATTGCGTTGTGACCTTGTAGTCCTCTCCAGCCTATCTCTGAAACACGAATAAATCCCGGATGTAGTATGCAAAACCTAATGTGCGGATAGCTCTAAATCACATACGACAAATTCTTACGACCAAATGATAATTACTGACCTGTTTAAATTGATGCTATTCCCTAACAATATTACCGTAAAGTCAGTGGAAACGACGCAGGCAAATTACCCATATGAAAATAATATGCGTTCAGTGACGACAGGACTTGGGAAGCGATTCCGTGAACTTTTGTGCTGGGTACATCATTGTAACCGAGCTAAAAAAGCCCCACAACGATGAAAGTTCATTCTTATTATCAAAAACCATATCTACTAGATACTGATAAAGGGTGACCATGCATTGCAGCTCCCACGATGAGACCACGTCACTGCAACTGACTGCAACTGAAGCCATCAATTATTCTGCGGCAATTGTTATGTCACGAAAGAAAATAAGAATCGAGGTGGCAATGCAAATAGGGCAGCAAAACTAGATAGATGTAGCGAGAAAATGTAGTTTGCTCGAAAGCACAATATCCAACTTGGGAAACTACAGTATGCAAATTGTATTACATTATACTAAATTTCTTTAAAAACTTTAACTAAGAACTATAAAAAACTTGATTTATTTAATTTTATTTAAAAAATACAGTTCAGGTAGGGTTAACGTTAAATAGTCACGGATTTTTGGATTTAAGGAACTATCTGGTGGATGCTATTTTGATTTCATGTCATTTTGATGTGTCCTAAATACTTGAAGATCAAGTCAGAGGGTCTAGGTATATTTATCAATCAATATCATCGGTAAGTTTTTTTTTTTTTGTAACATGAATCGAAGTAAGTTTTTGGGAGGCTCGCACAATTATTACTTAATTAAGAAACGAATGATTTTACACACATGAAATTATTAGAACCATTGCGCAGATGTAAAATTAATATATTCGTTACAGTTGTTGGATATCCTAGTTATTTTTGTTGCCGTTATCGGTTAGTTGCCTAAATTTGGAACGACTTATCTCTCATATCCGAGACGATACAGTCTCTGCCCAGTTTTTTTTCAATATTGAATAATTTTTCAGATTTAGTTAAAATCCAAATTCATTTACGGCCGTTATCGATTAATTGTCTAAATATAGAAACGGTTTGACCCACATACCTGAAATGATAACTGCCACTGTGAAGAAGTGAAATTAACATATTACACGAGTTTGGTAAAAATTCAAGTTAATTGGCGTCAGCTAAATTTACCATGGGGTGCTCTTCAGAAAGCTGAGACTAGCTGTTGGGGCTTGGGGGTAGGAGGAAGCCTGTTAGGGTGGATCCACAACTTCTTCACAAATAGAGTACAAGCTGTCACAATTGGAAATTCGAAATCGAGAGAAGAGAAGGTGATAAGCGGAGTGCCACAGGGTTCGGGAGAATAAGCTACAATAACATTTAACTTATTGGTTTTGGCACGCGGGCTCTTCCATACGAGGTTTGCAAAAAAATCAGTATTAAAAGGCAGTTAGTTTATTTAATTCCATGGGAGTTGCTGACAATAATGGTGCAGGGAAAAATTATCAGGTCTACATATCTTATAACTTACAGAATATAAACATTCTAACGGTAAACATTTACAGAATTAGCGCCTTAGTCAGTTTCTACAACCATCACATGATGATCATAGATGAAGCCCCGTTCCCAGTTATTATACAGTTTTATTTAAATAAAGATGTTTACACTTCTCAGCTTGTCCCTGGAAAAGCTAAGCGGCTTGAAACACGCCGCGTGCAAATGCTATTCAAACGTTATTCAAGTAGATATTTTACTACAATAGAAGAAAGGACATCACGAGTCATATTATGAAAAAGGTGAAAAACAGAGACAGAAAACAACGATGTTGTTACAGCAGCTAGTATCAGAATCCCAGCAGCAAGCTCACAATCCCCCCAACCCTATTATTTACAAACCCATACCTAACCATAGGTATGGAGAAGAAGAACAAATTTAATCACCAAACAATTAAATACATATGCGCCCCACGTTTTTCGTTTTAGATGTTGTAAAATATTTCAACTAAAATACAAATGACCAAGAGACTAAAAGCAAACAGAGATCAGTAGCTGCCGAAAAATTATTTTCTACTTTTTAGTCCAAATGAAAAACGTGGTCTTTAAAAAAAATTTTATACATTTTTATTATCATTCATTGTTTCTTGTTTGTGTCTAAATATTGATTTTATTATTCAATGTTAGTTGCCAGTGTCAAAATACTGTAGGTCAGTCAATCACAAACGGTGATTAGCACCAACTAAACTGCAAGTTAACCTCATTTTCCACATTGGTGTTAATCGAATTTGGATACGGTATTTTCCCCTTTTTAAAGAAACATATTTTCCCCTGAAATTTAAAGAAACATATTAGTCAGAACCTTTATTCTAGAAACTCC
>NW_025941068.1:0-921 GCF_000764305.2 Hyalella azteca
TCGTAGAAATGGAATCACGGCTGGCAAATCCATAAAACCACTGCTCGAAAAATTCAGTCGCGGCTCGCCAAGTAGATATATTCCATACTAGCCCGCCGCCGCCCCCGGCTGCGTTACGCTCGGCCGCTCGGGAAGGTATATGAATCGCACTGCGGACTTGGGGCTTGGGCTATGCTGACACTAAGCTGACCTCTAGCTATCCACCCAAAATTTCTCCGTTTGATTCCATGGCCAGCGTTCATCGAGTACTAAACTTCTCTGGCTTCACTGTATTAAAAATTTCACAAAAAATTTATAATAAAACCATGGTTAGCTCAGCTGTTAGCAAGACCCCCCAACTTCCCAAGGGCCTCAGTTAACAAAAAAAAAACAATAAAAAAAAATTATTAGGTGTTACCTAAGAATTTTGATTACATTTACCTTGCTTGCAGAAAGAAAAAATTCACTTATCAAAAAATGAATGCATCATTTATGATCATTAGTCATCGCACAAGAGTCAGGACACAACTACTAAGTTGATTAACAACAAAGAATTTTTATTTCATTTACCTCACTCACAGTAGAAAAATTTACTTAACAAAAATATTAATGCATCATTTTTCATCACAAAACTGTGCAGTGTGCATAGCCTAGAATCATAGAATGTAATAGCCTAGCCTACTAAGCCTAGCCTACCTAGTAACCTAGATAGAATTGTCAATTGTGTAGTGCACCCAGACGGCCAGACCCAGCCAGCAACTTAGAATGAAAAGTAATTAAGCTAAACTATAATTTATTTATTCAAAAAAATATGATAGTTGTCACTAGAGATTATTCATTTTTGTTTCAGTTATGTTTTTTATAATTTTTTTCTATAGTGAATTTGCTTGACTAGATTAAAATAGTGTAAAATTACAAGCCTAGTGGGCCAGTGGCCCAGCG
>NW_025941069.1:0-844 GCF_000764305.2 Hyalella azteca
CTTGTTTGTATGAATGTTTGTAATGCAATGTTTGTAACGTTAGTATGAAGACTTGTTTGTATGATGTTTGTAATACAATGTTTGTAACGTTAGTATGAAGCCTTCGTGTCACTCAATAGCCACTTGCCCAAAAGTTCCATGCTCGTTGGCTACGTCACCATCAATATGTTTAAGCACGTTCATTTATTTTCACACCAACAGCAAAAAGCCATTAGGAATTTGCATTTCTCTGCCCTACAACATTATTGATATTTTATTAAACGAATACGTTTTTTTATCTTTCCCTTCCTCCCAATCTGTTGTGGATATTCCAAGATCAATTTTATGTATTTTAAACTTAATTCTTATTCATCTCACTTTTATTTTTGATGGAATTCCATATTGATTTTCAATGCATTATTCATGTATCATAAATTCATTCATTTTTCATATATTGTCATCTTTTTTACTAATAGATTTTATATGTATCCGTAAAGTATGTTGATTTGATTGTATCTCTGAAACTTTACCACAATTTTTCTTTTTTACCGGTGAATTTCCATACAATATCCGTTCATGTTTGCTTCCAAGCCTCAGTTATCGACGTCTGCGTGGAGACCTCATTGAAGAATAAAAGTATAACCACGGTTTATACAAGGTTCCAGAAGGATTACTAGAACTTGAAACAAGAACCAGCACCAGGGGCCACGGCTATAAAGTAAAAAATCTGCGTTGTAACACATGCATGCGACAAAATTTCTTCTCGCTTCGAATCACCGACATGTGGAACAGCCTCCCCGATGACATCGTTGGAACTCCAAGTATGAACGCGTTCAAGAACAGACTAGATAAAGCTATGGAAAAA
>NW_025941070.1:0-239 GCF_000764305.2 Hyalella azteca
CAATAATTCTCTTGCAGCACATATGTTCTCTTTCATGCATTGGATTAAGTTGCTCGCATTCATCAAATGCTCTAATTATCAAGTTGCTCTTATCACATTACCCCAGTTATTAAGTTGCTCTTATCACATTACCTCGGTTACTAAGCTGCTCTAATCACATTACCCCAGTTACTAAGCTGCTCTTATCACATTACCCCAGTCATTAAGTTGCTCTTATTCATTCCGTTATTCTGGTATGC
>NW_025941071.1:0-7560 GCF_000764305.2 Hyalella azteca
AGACAACATCAGACAGATTGGACTAACAATCAAGACACCGAGCCGCTGTCTCGTTAGCTACCTTCAAACTGGAGGGCAGGTGAACCACGCGAGACAAGCTCACAACCAGACCGTCACTCGCATTGTGCTGAACGTACTCATCAGCATCGTGATCAAGCAGTGGCCCGACAACAACCGACCGGCGATAGCTGAACCCATGGTTGAATTAATACATGTATTAATTCAACCATGGCTGAACCCATCATCTCTACAGATTGGACTCCAGCTATCTATTTTCTGACTACCGAATTTGTCTGAACTCTGAAAGAATTTTCCGAGTAATTTTGTGTCCAAAATTTTACTGTTGTATCCTATTTACTTATATTAAGTACTTACTTCCACCAAAATTTCAATGTTTAATGCTTTGTATTACATATACATTTGTATTTGTATTACATATACATATATATGTATATGTATTATATGAATATTTTTATTAGATATTCCCCTTATAATATCTTCACTGGGAACCTTATTTCTAATAGTTATTTCCAGGGGAACCATAGGGGAACCATATTTTATTGCACGTATTTTTACTGGGAGCATTTTTTCTTAGTAACAAATTCTCAATAAAATATGGTTCCCCTGGACATAACTGTTAGAAATAAGGTTTCCAGTGAAGATATTATAAGGGAACAGGGGAACCATATTTTATTACACGTATTTTTACTGGGAGCCTTTTTTTCTAGCAACAAATTCTCAATAAAATATGGTTCCCCTGGACATAACTGTTAGAAATAAGGTTACAGGTGAAGATATTATAAGGGGAAAGATATTTAAAAATGATAAAGATATTATAAAAATGCAATAAAATCACAGCAAAAGCTCTTCTTGTAGATCAAAATGCTATTCGGATATATCCGACACCTTTTGTGTGAAAAACACTTCCATGAATATGTGCGTGGAGGAAAAAGATCTATCTTACAAACATTGTTAGATGACCATATAGGCATCAGCATATCCTACGAAAATCGACTTCGATGGATTGGTAAACTCGGATATCGGTTTCAAAAACTTAAATACTTATCCTTATTTCTCTTTCAACTTTTCAAAAAGCAAAGGGATATCACTAATTTATTTAAACATTATACTCATCTTGCTAATAAGTGGAAATTGGGAGCACAGGAGATGACTACAGCAAACGAATAACCATTACGTCATTAGCCTGCGCCCGCTGAGCGCATAACCAATTAGGTAATTAGCCTGCGCTCGCCGAGCGCATCCAGCCAGCGCTGCTCCAGCTCATGGTCAGCTATACGCACTGACCACAATTAACGCACCATTATTAACAGCACGCAACCGATTCAAGACCACGAACCGAGACCACCGATTACCAGAAGTCACCTCTCCTTCACTGAAACTCTAGAAGGTCAACTGGCATCACCTTGGTTCAATTCAAACATCAAATCACCACCCACATTCGGTATCAAGCTATTTCTCAAATGTTGTGTTTTATTACCATTTTCCATTTATTCAAAGAGATCAAATCAATAAGTTTTCGATGTCATTTTTATCTTTGTTATATAAAATCAGAGTTGATAAATAATCTAATGTAATTCATGCGACAAAAAACACATTTAATGTGAAATCTCTTTGGATAAATTTTTTAAGTAAAATGAAAGCAAGTATTGTCAGCATGAGCCATAATAAAATTTGTAACACAGTAGTTAAAAACCCAAAGAAACATATAAAAACTCAGAGGCATCGGAAAGCAATTAACAATTCGATCATATCAAATGAATACTTTGATACAAAGACAAAATGCGTAATATTTAATGGCGTAGTTAAAAACTTAGAATGGCATGAACGAACAAACGTCCAAAGAAAACGTTTAAATGATAGCATACAAGGCAGTTCTTTCTTTAATTGTAATCGTTGCTATTTAGAAGTGGCTGATATCGGAGCGCATGAAGATTCAAATGTACATTTTAAAAATAAATTTGAATTCATGCGAGATGAAATTAAGAAGGCTGTATCTGATAAAAGCGCAGCTCATATTTATCATGATATAAGAACGATCGATCCGAAGTTATTTCTCAAGAATATAGAATCTGAAGTTATTCAAGTAATTAAGCAGTCAAAATTTCATACTATGCATTTACAGCTGAATTTGCAAATCGAGTTTTATAAATTCAAATTAGGCACCGATAAAATCTATAACACCGCTTATTGGTTCAATTCAAACAGGTTTAACAAAAATTTTAATTCGATTAAAGGACTGTATGATAATCCGATACATGTAATCGAAGAATTTACGAACAACTCTTCTGGATGGATATAAAACAAGTTGCAAAACTTCAAAATCAAAATTGTTGAATACAAACCTTTAAGAGGTTCTAGCTATATTGAATTACCAGAAAAATTGAGACATACAAAACATAAGTTAATAAATATTGAAAATCAAGATAACATGTGCTCTAACCGAATGGTCGCACGCGACTTCTGCAGGGATGAAAAAAAATGGTAAAAGAATAACGAAAATATTAAAGAAGAAAGCTGAAGAAATGGATTTCGACGATATCAAATTCCCTTGTAAAATTAAAGACATCGATAAATTTGAGATTATTATTTTTTATTTATATAGCTTGAATTATTGTTTGGAGCTATGCCCACTTCGAATAACTAAAACTAAAAATAAAAATGTAGTTTCTTTATTGTTAATTACAAATGAGAATGGAAGTCATTATGTCTTGAGGAAGTTTTTAAGTCCATTTAATCATAAGGCTAATCATAGAACTAAATACCTATGTATGTCCATACTGCCTTCATGCATTTGTACGCGAAGACCTACTTGGAAAACATAAAGATGCTTACTCTATTCACACACCCGTCAAATATGTTTTTAGTGATGAGAAACTAAAACTTAAGGCCTTTGAAAAGACTATCAAGCATCCTTCTGTGATTTACGCTGATTTTGAATCGACTTTGGTAGGTATTGATTCATGTCGACCAAACCTATATCGAATAATACACGGAATATTAAAAAACATGAGCCGAATAGTTTCTGTTGTTATAATAAATGCGAGAATGATAGGAAAGTTAGAGTTATATAATGATAATGGTAGAAATGCGTCCGAAAAGTTTGTGAAATATATAGCAGCAGAAACAAAACGTGTGTATGAATTATTAAATCAATATTCAAAAAAGATATTCATATCAACCGAAAAATATCACGAACATATAAATTCTACAGTTTGCTACGTCGGTCATTATGAGTATGCTAAAGAAAACTATAATGTTAGAGATCACAATCATCTAACGGGAGACTATAAAGGTCCAGCGCATCTTAATTGCAATTTTAAAAATTGAAATCTCAATTTTATTCCAGTGTTTATGAATAACCTATTCAATTGTGATTCACCTCTGTTTATTAAAAAACTAGGAAGAGTGTCTGGTAAAATAAATGCTATGCCAGAAACAGATCAGAAATACATAAGTTTCACACGGACCATCAAATCGGGACGTATATCGATAGATACACTAAGAGACAGCGAGGCATAGCTAGAGGTTAATGATTCTATGACACTTTCAGATCATGTCTTCATCGTTGGATACATTATCAAAAAATTTATCGGAGCATATGGAACCGAAAAGACATTTCATTAATAATGAACAGTTTAAATTGATACAAAACAAAGGTATATATCTATACAATTACATAGATACCTATGATAAAATCAATTCAATTAGTTTACCACCGAGGGACGAATTCTATAACAAATTAAATGAAAAACATATATCAGATAAAGAATAAAAACATACTAAAAAGGCTTGCATGTATTCAAATGCAAAACATTCAAAGATTATCATAATCTCAACCTCAAAGTTGACACCTTGTTATTAAGCGAAGTGTTTGAGAGCTTTAGAAATACATGTTTGAAAACATACGAATTAGATCCATCTCATTATTTCAAAGCTCTAGGTCTATCATTTGATGCTCTATTAAAGATTACTAAAATAGAATTAGACTTGCAAGACGATCCTGATATGATACTATTCATTGAGAAAGGTGTTAGAGGTGGTGTTTCAATGATATCTACAAGATATGCTAAAGTAAATAAAAATATATCCCTGCAAGTTATGATCCTCAAAAACCGAGTAATCATATATCATACATGGATGCAAATAATTTATATGGTTGGGCAACGTCACAGAGCTTACCAACAGGATACTTTAGATGGTCAAGAGAAAATGAACCTTTCAAAACCTTTCAAAGATAATAAAGGCTACATTTTAGAAATTGACTTTATTTATCCAGAAGACTTGCATGACAAACATGATGATTTACCATTAGCACCCGAAAATATTCAAATAGGGGATGTTCATAAGTTAGTACCTTCTCTTGAAAGGCATGAAAAATCGGTAATCCATTACAGTAATTTAAAACTGTATGAGAAACTTGGATTGAAACTAGAGAAAATTCGTAGAATATTAGAACTCGATGAAAATCCATGGATGAAGCCATACGTAGATCTGAACACAAGAAAGCGACAACAAGCGAAATCAGATTCTGACAAAGATTTCTCCAAGTTAATGAATAATTCTTTAGCGGTTAAATGATGGAACTTAAGAAACCGAGTGGAAGTTAATTTGGTTAAGACTAAACAAGAATTGGGAAGATTAGTCAATAAACCTAATTGTAAAAGTCTTTCAGTTTTGTTGAGTTTGGTTTGACGCAAATCCGCGTTCATGTTTTAGGATAACCACAGTTTCGATAAGAAATTTCCTTTTCATTGAATGAAAAGATTGTATCTGTAGGAACAAACATAAATATATTAACCCTATAAACTTCAATGTATGCTTATAATGTTCAAATATAACATATAATCATCAGAACTATAAACAAGTTATAAGAAGGCATAAATTAAAGCACCGAAATATTGAGGACGGTTTTAACGCGGGCTACGAACAACGGAGTTAGCATGAAACTACTTGATACATTGTCCACTAGCTTTACATCCTAAAGGTCTGATAAACAAGTAAACCAAAGGAGCGCATAAGAAATAGACAATTAAAACTATGCTAACAGAAGGTTCGCTAAAAATATTTACACTAATTTCAATGGATTCAAAATATTCTCATAAAACCTAATAGCCTGTCATATGCAAAAACAAAAGTTAAAGTTTGATAAACCTATTCATGTATGGACGAGCATGCCAGATATAAGCAAAACATTGATGTATTACTTTCATTACAACTTCATTTAGAGAAAAATATGGTGAAAGAGCAAAGCTATTGTTAACAGATACAGACTCGCTTTGCTATAACATAAAAACCGCTGACTTCTGTGAACCACTGTTCAAAGTCAGCTTCTGTGAACCGCTGACTTCTGTGAAGCGGTTCTGTGTGAACCGCTGAGGGATAATCAAGACTTATTTGACACTTCGAATTGTCCATAGGATCATTTCATATATTCAAATCAGAACAAAAAAGTAATCGGTAAAATTAAAGATGAAACTATCGGCATTCACATAAAAGAATTTGTAGGTCTTCGAGCTGTACAGTTATCGAACAAAATGTTCTGTAACTAAAAAAGCTAATGGTATAAAGAATAATATTATTGAAAGGAATACTAACATGGATGAATATATGAGAGCACTGAATAATGAGACTATATACAAAACAATGTATATTATAGAGAATGATAATCATGAATTGTATACGAGAGAAATTAATAAACTTGCACTGAATGTTGACGATGATAAAAGATGTATATTAGCAGACGGTATCAATACGCTAGCATTAAACCACTGTAATGCAAGCTGATAAAAGTCTTTATAAAACAATCTAATAAAAATGATGGTCTACAATAAAAGAACATTATTCAACTATCCTGATCTACTATCGACTGATGATAGTGAATATTTGAACCAGCTGAAATAATTTCTTCGTAATGATAAAATTGGGAGTGGCATTTGTAATACGATATTAGGGAAATTGCCACTTCCAGAAATGCATTTAAAATTAACCTTCAACTTTCAATCTGAGCAAGTTTTTCACGGTTCTTTCAAAAATAAGCACACCTACTCCTTCTGTGGTCCTGGCACTAAGGTGCAAAAAATACTGAATGAAGGTTATAAGGGAGTTAATTCATTGGATAGAGCTTGTAGAGAGCATGATATATGTTGTAGTACACATTCAAAAACTAAAGACAGAAACAAGTCTGATGATATACTAGCGAAGAAAGCGGCTGAAATTGCGATAGATCCTAAGGAGCCTGAATATGTTAGAATTGATGCAAAGTTAGTTAATGCAATAATGGCTGGAAAATGTTATGTAGGTCTTGGAGTATCTAAAAACGTAGAAATCCACTCAAAGAAGTGAGTAGTAAAATTCTAAATCAAATATTTTACGATCCTAAAATCAGCTATGTGGGGACAAATGAACTTGTTCGTAGGAGTGGTTCATCTCGGAAGCAAGTTCACCAATTAGTTGGAGTTACAGGAAACGTACACTTTGCAATCTACATCAATCAATAAAATATGATTTCATCACAAGAAGAGTCAAAGTAACAAAGATCTGTAATCAATGACAGTCAGATTTAGTTGATATGCAAAAGTATACAGATAAAGGTAAAAACTACATCCTAACTGTGATTGACATCTTTAGCAAACATGCATGGGCAGTTCCTATACGTAGAAAAACTGGTGAAGAGATTATAGCCTCTTTCCGAAAGCTTTTCGCTGAACGAATTTCCTGAAAAATTCAAACAGACAAAGGTCTAGAGTTCATTAACAAGCTAAAACAATAGTTATTCAAAAAGTTTGAATTTCAAAGGCTTGCAATTGAAAATGAAACTAAAGCTCAAGTTGTTGAGAGATTTAACCGAACTCTCCAGATAAAACTGTGGAAATATTTCACGTACGCCAAGACAAAATAGTGGGTAGATTTTTTACCAGATTTACTTGATAATTATTGATTATTTGATTTGATAATTTGTCAGCGGAGCTGGAAGACAAGTAAGAAGTCATGTCCATAGAACCAGGCCTGTAAATAATGTAAGAAATAAATGCAAGAATCAAAGTGAAAGTGCACAAAAAGCTTTAAAATGTTTTTACACGAACTCGGATTCCTTTTTGAATAAAAGAGGTGAACTATTAACTGTGATTGAAAACGAGCGGATAGACATTATTTGTATTACAGAAACACTCCCTAAAAATCACGGGGGAAAATTGTACCTGTAGAATTTCAGTTGCCAGGTTTTGATTGTTTTCATAACTTAAATGAAGAGCAGTGCAGTAGAGGTGTAGCTTTGTGGGTTAGAACCTCTTATGGGGCCCAGCAAGTTAAGTTATCTGCAGAGCATCAATCAGCTAGAGAATCAGTGTGGTGTGAACTTAATCTAAAAGGCAAAGATAGCCTCCTCATAGGCGTCGTGTATAGATCACCAAACAGTTCTTCTGATAACGATAAAATACTAAACAGTCTTTTACCGAGCATGACTTTCCGTAAGTCACACACGTTGATCGTTGGTGATTTTAATCATCCAGAGCTAGACTGGATAGATGGATCCTCTCCAAG